>NC_092417.1:128923872-129038146 GCF_040894005.1 Engystomops pustulosus | reverse complement strand
GCCTGGTCTGATGAGTCTCGCTTTCTGCTGCAACATTCGGATGGTAGGGTCCAGAATTTGGCGTCAACAACCATGAAAGCATGGATCAACGGTTCAGGCTGGTGGTGGTGGTGTCTTGGTGTGGGGAATATTTCTTGGCACTCTTTGGGCCCCTTGGTACCAATTGAGCATCATTGCAACGCCACAGCCTACCTGAGTATTGTTGCTGACCATGTCCATCCCTTTATGACCACAATGTACCCAACATCTGATGGCTACTTTCAGCAGGATAATGCGCCATATCAAAAAGCTGGAATCATCTCAGACTGGTTTCTTGAACATGACAATGAGTTCACTGTACTCAAATGGCCTCCACAGTCACCAAATCTCAATCCAATAGAGCATCTTTGGGATGTGGTGGAACGGGAAATTAGCATCATGGATGTGCAGCCGACAAATCTGCGGCAACTATGTGATGCCATCATGTCAATATGGACCAAAATATCTGAGGAATGCTTCCAGCACCTTGTTGAATCTATGCCACGAAGAATGGCTGCGGAGTCGAGAAGGCGTGTGTGACCGCGGGCGGGGAGGTGGATGCAGGACCGGACAGATGGCTGTGTGGTCGGGAATACTGTGTATTTAGGAACTTTTTTGGGGGGGCAGTAAATTCTGTACTGGATTTTTGATTTTTTTTTTTTGGTGTTCACCAATAATCATGCTATCTTTATTTTACGGGTCGATAGGATTACGGGTATCGTTTTACTAAATTTGTCAAATAAATTTAGGGAAAAATCTATCATTTTTGTATTGCCATCTTCCAAGTGGACCTGTTTTTTGTACCAGTATCATTCTGGAGTACATATGTATTTTTGATCACTTTTTATAGCATTTTTTGTGGGATTGAATAGGTAAAAATCATAATCTTTGGAGGGTTTATAAGAGTTTTCTTTACGGGGTTTATCGTGCGGGTTCAATAATTATTTACTGTTATTCTACGGGTTGTTACGGAGGCAGTGATACTATATGTGGGGTTTGTGTTATGATTTATACTTTTGTTTGCGTTAAATGCTTAAATGTTACTTTTTCCAGCATGAACAAGCAATCATCTGATTGCTTGTTCATGATAATACTCTGCAATACTGATGTATTGCAGGGTATTAGCAGTGTCAGCCTGTGCATGTGCATGTGCATAGGCTGGCACTGTGCCAGTAAGGCACCATCTTACCGGCAGTTCTTACAGGCATCTCTTGGGTCCTGATCGGACCCCAGAGATGCCATAGCAACAATCGGCGCCCCCGATTGTTGGGGGGGGGGGGCGATCGTGATGGAAAGACCCCCCAGAGGCTTGTTAGATGCCGCAGTCACGCTGACTGCGGAATTTAAAGGGTTAAGCACCCGCGATCGGAGCTCACTCCGATCGCGGGTGTCACACTGGGGTGCCGGCTATCAGTCACAGCCGGCACCCGTGTTTTCCAATGCCGGTTCGGCTCAGATCTTGAGCTGAACTGGCATTGGCTCTGCATTTGATAAAAGAACGAGGGGTTAAAAGATGATGTCACCAAACGGTATAATCAAAATGTACAAAATATGGTAAACACTGGTACCTATCGAATCCTACCGTGATTCGGGCAAGATTAGTAAATACTTGCCGATGAGGTTTGAAGCCATCCATAAGTTTATGCATTTTATGGACAATTCACAGTGCCCACCCAGAGATCTAGTGTGGGCGTTGGAGCCCCGCTGTGGTAGTGCCAATCCACTCTTATTTCTCAGGTGGCACTGTAAAATGCTTACGTGTTACATCAAGGCCAGAGGGGAACTTTCCTGGAATTTCAAGAGGTGGTAGTCAAGCAGTGATTTTTAGAGACCTAGTACGTCTGGAAGCAAGGCCACATCACGCATTACAATGCGTGATGTGGCCTTGCTTCCAGGAGAAGTTCCCCAAACTGCCAGCAAGGGAAGGGCACAGAAGAGGTGCAGGGTTTGCTCCAAAAGGGGCATAAAAAAACAAATGATATACCAGTGTGACACGTCCCCCCAGAAACTCATGGAGGAGTGTTTCAGAATTTGCCACACGTCCCTTATACATCATGCCGCACCTTCCCTGCTGAGCCTGTACCCGGGAGAACCTGCATCATGATTTTTGGTCTGTATATTCCTTATACTTGTTTGTAAGCATGACTTGTTCTGAGGGACTAAACCTCAGGTCTACTGATATATTTATGTGTTATTTTTAAATGGATTTGTTTTTAAAGGGAACCTGTCAGCAGGAGTGCATATTGCCAAAGTGTTTTTCCGAAAAAAAAGAGAAAAGTAGTATATGCTTGTTTTAAAGATTAAGCCATGCAAGTACTACACACTTTGGAGGCAGGAAGCTTTTTGGAGTTATAAGCAGCTTACAGTTGTAAAATGGAAAACAATATTCACAATATTCAATATAAATGCTAAAATAAAGTAGATCTCGTTTCCATGTTTATTTGCACTGGAGTTGTTTATTTGGTTAATTTTACTTTGGTTCAAAATATTCACATGGTTACAGTATTAAAATGTGTAGCGCAATAAGTTTTTCTTATCTCGTTATTAGAAAATGCAACATTTACACATACTACAATTTTCAAATGGTAAGAAAATACATTGCATAATTTTTTTATCCTCACTTAGCCATGTTTAGTGTGCTATGCACATGTAAGTTACATGCTTTCATAAATGGATAACACTTCAAAACAAGAACAAATTTGGGGCAACATGTAAAATCAAATTCTTACAAACACAAATTCAATTATAAAAATGCATCCTTAAATGCAAGTTTAAAGCCAGGTCTGTGCTCTCCAGTACTTTAGGGATACTTATATAAAATAAAACTTTAACCCCAGATTATCGCTGGATCTGCAAATAATTAAAACTTCCATAAATAAATATTTCATTGTTGATGCATTTAATGAAATACAGATATACCTGATTTGTAAAGCTACAAAGTCCTGAGAGACCACACACTCACTATTAAAATGGTTACTTATTTTCAACACTTAATTGAAAACAAAACTGGAAGAACCCATGCAGACATGTAATAAATTCTACAGTTGCTCAGAAGTTCAGATAAGACTGTTAAGTCTTTATGCAAAAATTTTTCCTCTAAATGATAACCGCAAACCAACTAAAGACAAACTATACTTAAAGGCATTATACTAAACTGCCTCTTTTCAACATATTTTTTTCCAGTGACTCAGAACACCAAGTTATTCGAACAGCTTATAGGAAACCTAGCATCAGAGACTATCTATGCAGAGCTGGGGGCTGTGTGGTCTTGGCTCCAAAGCTAGTGCACATTACGAAGACTTGGTAGGAGGATTGAAAGAGGCTACAAATTTCTGAAGGAGGATACTAAGGTGTGGAGTAGCTGGAGCTGAAGCTACACGGCGCGGCTACTCTAGTAGCCTCCTTCAGAAATTTGCATATTAGTAATTTATAACTAATATGAAATTCTGAAGGAGGCTACTAGAGGTTACAGGGGTCTAAAGGATTTGCACTAAAAAGTGCTGTCCTACTATACACTAGATGAACCTGCCACTGGATCTACCTTAATAGACTACTACTTTTCCAAACTTGCTCCAGAGCTCCTCCATTTCAAGTATTCCCCCCAAAAAAAGCAAGGTTTTGTTCATGGATGTACTGGTGTTAAAGCCCCTGCATCTCAAATAATTGATTGATTGATTGATTGATTGATTGGCAAGCCTCAAAATTTTAAATGCACATTAATAGCAGTGTGGCTAGTGAAACATTTTGCTTTGAAGAAACATTATGGCCAATTACAAAAGAACAGACTGTTGCCAATTATAAATTTAAGAGTATGATACTTCTCCATGCCTGCTGTCTGTCTTCATTTTCTATAACATATTGGCTGTTTTCTCTTGTATGAAAACTTTGGGGACATTGGAGGACCACAACTTTAACAGTGGAACATCTATTTTTATTAATTTGTTCTAATGTATAATGTAGAATGGAATTCCTGATCAGAGTTTTGTATTTTATATAACTGTCAGAACTAACTGTCAATATTATTAAATTGTAACAAATATGAAGTTTCTATGGAATATTTCTATATTAGAATTGGCCCAATATACAATATTCACACTGCAGAAGCTTTAGTTTTCTTAAACAAAAACAAAAAATGTGTTTTAAAAGTAAAATCAAAGCCGTGTGCCAGAACAAAACAATGGATGTACCATGATAAAGAACATAATTTTGTCTGTGTTGTCAGTAGTAGCAGGATTGTAAAATTAATTTATATTTCAGCATTGTAGCAGGATTTGGAGAACTGTGGTTTGAGATCGCTTCAATGACTGTCCCCCGCTGTAGCAGGCTTCTGTTTGATAACTGATGCACCGACATAAGATACAAACGAGTTGTAAGCTGTTGTAGTATTGTGAGCTAAAACCAGATAAGGCATAAGGGTATAATGGAAATACTTACAACTGATCTGTCAGACCTAACTTTTGCTCACAATAACCTATGCAAAAAAAAAAAAAGCGCTGACATCACAGAATGTGAATGTTATTGGCCCTTACTTACTTGTGCTGTGTTTCATGTAAACCAGTAAACAGCATCGCTCCTAATCCAGCTACAATCCTGGATCCTGCATCCTTCACAATCCTCTTGCTATGGATTATGTACAGAAATGTAAGGTTACAAAAATATCCAGTTACAATATCCAACACTGTTTATGGTGAATTGATGACAAATGGGTGTGGGGCACCCATTATCTCCAGGCAATTTCATGCTTTATAAATAATCCAATCTGCTTATCAGAGGGGCTGCATAATGTAGAAATCTTTTCTAGTAGATAAGGTAGAGCTCAAGGTGTTAGATATATGCTTATAACCATGTAAAAAAAATGGTTGCTGCACCCTCCAGAATAGTGGTGCTGCAGAAGACAAAGGAATCTAGATATATGTTCTTTAACATAAGCTGCAAATTTGAAACAGTCCTCATGGCTCTATACTATACAGGGAGTGTTTTTGTCTCATCAACAGTGCCAGATGCAGTGGTCTGTTGGATCTACAATATTTTAAAGGACATCTACTACCATGATGAAAGACTGTAGGCAAATGAGCCTGAGGGGCGATGGAGAGGAGGGGTGACTTGTCCCATCTTTTTCCCCTTGTGTACAGAGAGGTACGGTGCCGAGTGTGTGGTACCGTATCGCTCCAGCCGCCATTGCCGTCTATGGGGGACGTATGTAAATCTTTTTAAGTAACCACTGAAATATACTTTATTAAGAAAAAAGCTCATATGTTCTTTTTACCGGTTCCTATCTTTTCCTGCAGTGAGCAGTGTTTTTGAAAGCCTTAAAGGGGTATTCTCATCTGGGCATTCACATTTAATTAAATTCATCCGCCATAATATACACACACACACACTTCTTCAATTGCATGTTAATAATAAAATTTACCTGTGTGAAGATAATTTCCCTTAGATGTAGCCATGTTTTCCCTTAGAAACAAGTTGGATACGATGATCCTGTAATCTGTCAGTGGTGGTCACACATACGCCCTGCCAGACCATAACGCATGAGCCCTGCCCTCCTGGATTTAGGTTTTATTACCACAAGATGGCTGTGGGACATAAAGAAACCCCTGGAAATTTCATATGCAAAAAATATAAACCACCAGAGGAGGTCATATCCAAGGACAACAATCTTGTTTCTAAGGGACAACATAGCTACATTTATAGGAAATTATTTTCACATGTCATTTATTTAATAACATCCTGTTGAAATGTATTTATATAACATATCAACTAAATGCCCAGATGAGAATAACCCTTTAAGTCTGAACACAGCAGATAGATAAGGAAATAAGGCTGAAGGTAAATTCTTTGCATACTTAAGAGTTATTATGTAATGAGTTGCTTTAAATAGTTGAAAGGGATTGTCCACTTTCAGCAAATATTTTATTTTGTTTGTGTAATAAATTAAACAATTTCCCAATATACTCTCCTATCTTTTCCTGCAACTTTTTTTGAAGTCGCAAGTCACGAATCTGGTTTTGCCATAAAAGTGAAGTGGTGTAAATAGCCCTGTTTGACTTTTTAGTAGTGCAGAGTGAGTGCAAACCTCCATGTAACTTTTTTTGAGGATTTTTTTTTTTTTTTTTTTAATACAAAGCCCATACAAACCAATAATCCCCATTAGCTTATTTTAGAGGCTGTTTGGGATGTGAAGTTAGGATAGGTGCACAACTCTAATTATTATGTGGTCTAATGAGCCATGCAACTGACATAAGACAGTTTTTTTTTTATCCACAGGAAGTAAACAATTAAGGTTTCTTTTGAACAAACAGAGATCTTGTAACCTGTGAGGAATTGATAACGAAAATATATTGGATACGGTTTACACAAACGCTATCAATTTGCTGAAAACGGATAACCCCTTTACAGGACATCTACCATCAGTTTGACTGATGGTAGATGGGTAGAACTTACATGCTCACCTTCTTTAGCAGGTACTGGAACTGTTCTTATGTTCAGGAATGGCAATATATTCACAAAATAGAGGTTTTTAAAAATATCCCTCTCAGCACCGCCATATTTTAATTTACACACGCCGGCACTGTCTGCTACCGCCCAAAGAGCTTGGAGAGGGCTGGTGAAGCCAGAGAGCAAGGTCTTGGAGCGTGCAGAGTATGAGCACTCTCCAAGTTCTTCGGGTGGTAGCAGACAATGCCAGTGTGCATAAATTAAAAAAACGTCAGTGTTCCAAGCTTTTCGGGCTGGAGAAGGTGGGACTGAGAAGGTGGTGCCAGCGTGCATAAATCCCAATATGGCAGTGCTGCAAGCTCTTTGAGCAGGAGGGACTATGACATACGTCACCTGAGCGCCTCCGGCTAATCTGCGTATTTTTAAAATGCGCCGTTCCTGAATGTAAGAAGAAGTTCCAGAAGACGAGCATGTAAGTTGTAAACATTTATCATTAAACTGATGGTAGACATTGGAAACCTTATCAACTGTGTGTACAGGAGGAAAAGTTTATTTACACACACTGCTAAAAGCAGAAAGAAATGGAGCAGAAAAAAAACAAGTATTTTTCTTGAACAAAGTATATAACAAAGTTTATTATCATCATGAACTATTGTTTCATGCCATTTGGCTTTAAAGTTTAGTTACGTGTTAACTATTCACATAGCAAATGTCACATTCCCAACAACAGAAAAAAATTCTAATATAGCTTAAAATAGTTTTAGAAATATAACAGCAATTGTAAAACACTTGCAAGCAGTTTTATGTCCATGATTTAGAAAATGGGGAATTTAAAGAGTTAAAAAACAAACAAAAAAATCCCCTTAAGGAGACTTAAAGGCAACAAAGCTGGAAGCACAGAAATTCAGAGACATATTAGGGTGCAATAAGGATGACCATAGACTTTTCATCGTAGTTTTGTCATTCTCTCATCTGCCACAGAAATTTTTTATATTTACTATCAGGTATCAGACTCCAGGGTCTTATGGCATTCTCTCTGTGTCCTTGTAGACATGTCACGTCCTATGACCTCATTAACTGTAAAGAAAAAAGAAGAGAAAAAGTGACTAAATAATTTTTTGCAATATAAACTCTATCATCTGGACAAAAATCCTTCTTTCTGGTAACAATGTAATGTCCAAAAATGGTTACAGAACTCTAAGGGCAAAAAGCCGAGGAACACACATAATTTTCAATTGTGTTTCAGAGCCTGTAAAATTTCACATTGGATTAAAAAAATGCAGTTGTAAAATTAGTTCAGCCCACAATTTATTGTATATACTTGAGTATAAGCCAAGTTTTTCAGCACAAAAAGTTGTGGCAGGAAGACAGGCACTGGCTATAATATATATATATATATACATATATATATACATATACATACATATATATATACACACACACATATATAATAATATATATATATATATATATATATATATATATATATACACACACACGCATATAATATATACACATATACATACACACGCATATGCAAATATATAAATATATACATATATAAATATATATATATATATATAAATATGACTCCGTTCGGTAGCCAGTGCCAGAAACGTGGTGTAATAGTACTTCACAATGCGGTAGGGGTTAAGAGTTTATTTTACTGTAGGTCAGGTCTAAATTGCTGGAGAGAAAGTGCCTTTGTATCTAGTGCTCTAATCCTCCTTCCTGCTATACAGTAGAAGCGTGTTCATGTGAACCGAACCTGACCTACCTGACCATAGACAGGAGTAAAGATGAGCAGGATTGTTTTTAATATTTTTAAACCTTTTAAAGTTTGAGTCCGCTCTTCTCTAGTCAGGAGTTTATGGTCATATCCAAGGACAACCAAAAATACAACAGTAGAACTGATAGATACAGGTTATGTTTATATCTGAAAAGCTGTATTTTTTTTTAATAAACAGGTTATAAAAGAATGTGTTATTTTTGCCAACCTGCTTGTAAATAAGAATATTGTCTTCATCAGAACAACCCTTTAAATCGGTTAAAAACCAGGCCCTTTTTTGCTTTTACATTTCTATTTTTCACTCCCCACCTTCAATATTAAATCATAATTTAATTTTTACATGTAAAGAGCTCTGTGATGGCTTGTTTTCTGCGTAACAAAATGCACTTCATAGTGATGGTAATGAATATTCCATGCTGTGTACTGGGAAGTGGAAAAAAATTCCAAATGCAGTGAAAATGGTGAAAAAAATGCATTTGCACCGTTTTCTCGGATTTTACGGCTTTCACTGTGCACCCCAAATGACATGTCAACTTTTTTTCTTAGGGTCGTACTATTACAGGGATACCAAATTTGTATACATTTACAAAAATTAAAACCTCCTGCACAAATTTTTTTATTTTGCCATCTTCTGGCGCAAATAACTTTTTCATACTTCGTTGTGTGGATCTGTGGGAGTTATAACTGAAAATGTCATCAAAAGTCGCAAAAATGACATTTTTAGGACTGTCCGACCTTTTGGTCACTTTTTATAGATTTTTTGGGTGCTATTTTCCGTTACGGGGTTAAAAGCAGTGAAAAACTTATTATATTTTGATAGATCCTGCATTTCAGATGCCATGATACCTAATGTGTTTATGATTTTTACTGTTTATTTATATCAGTTCTAAGGAAAAGGGGGTGATTTGAAGTTATAAGTTTTTATTATAATTATTTTTTAACTGTTTTTTATTTTTCTTTTTACTATTTCTCGGACTCCCGGTCGGGAACCGGTTAAGAAGCCAAGTCTTGATAACGTGTTATACTTATTGGGGTAAATAGCACTGGAGATTCATTTACCGTATATACTCTAGTATAAGCCGACCCGAGTATAAGCAGAGACCCCTAATTTTACCACCAAAAACTGGGAAAACCTATTGACTCGAGTATAAGCCGAGTGCGGGAAATGCATTGGTCAAAGACCCCCCCAGTATATAGCCAACCTATAGTATACAGCCTGCCCCCAGCAGTATACAGCCAGCCCAGCTTGCCCCCAGCAGTATACAGCCAGTCCAGCTTGCCCCCAGCAGTAAACAGCCAGCCCAGCTTGCCCCCAGCAGTATACAGCCAGCCCCCAGCAGTATACAGCCAGCCCCCAGCAGTATACAGCCAGCCCCCAGCAGTATACAGCCAGCCCCCAGCAGTATACAGCCAGCCCCCAGCAGTATACAGCCAGCCCCCAGCAGTATACAGCCTGCCCCCAGTAGAATACAGCCTGCCCCCAGTAGAATACAGCCTGCCCCCAGCAGTATACAGCCTGCCCCCAGCAGTATACAGCCTGCCCCCAGTAGAATACAGCCCAGCATAGCATTAAAAAAAAAAAACAAAAAAAAAACTTATATACTCGCCCTCCGGTGGCCCCAATGTGCAGCGCTGCTCCCCCGATGTCCGCGCATCGGGGCCATCAGAGGGTGAGTATTTAAGTTTATTATTTTTTTAAGTATTTTTAAGTATTTTTTACTCTTTATACTTAAGTATATTGACTCGTGTATAAGCCGAGGCGACGATTTTCAGCACATTTTTTATGCTGAAAAACTCGGCTTATACACGAGTATATACGGTACTTGTTGTAACTGTACCACAGGACAATAAACACTACCAATTTCTGTCTTTGACAATAATTGTATAAGCAATGATCCTTTCAGCACTAGGTGGTGCTCCACTTTTGTGTAGGACTGATTCTGCATTATCTAGCAAAAGTACACAGAGATTACCGTATATATTTGAGTATAAGCCGACCCAAGTATAAGCCTAATTTTACCACAAAAAACTGGGAAAACCTATTGACTCGAGTATAAGCCGAGGGTGGGAAATGCATTGGTCGCAGACCCAGCCAAGTATATAGCCAGCCAGCCCCCTATAATATACAGCTTGCCCCCAGTAGTATACAGCCTGCCCAAGCCTGCCACCAGTAGTATACAGCCTGCCCCCAGTAGTATATAGCCACCCCAGCCTGCCCCCCAGTAGTATACAGCCACCCCAGCCTGCCCCCCAGTAGTATAGAGCCTGCCCCCCAGTAGTATACAGCCTGCCCCCCAGTAGTATACAGCCTGCCCCCCAGTAGTATACAGTCAGCCCAGATTTTTAAAAACAAAAAAACTTATTTACTCACCCTACGGTGGCCCCGATGTGCAGCGCTGCTCCCCCAATGTCATCGCGGCTCCTCTCATCATACTAGGTGCAGCACGGGAGAGAACAGCGGCGGCGCCCAACACGATGTTAAAGAAGACAGAGGACGATGCGGAAGCAAGAAGAGGAACCGGGAAGCCAGAAGAGGAGCCGCGATGACATCGTGGGAGCCGCGATGACATCGTGGGAGCCGCGATGACATCGTGGGAGCAGCGCTGCGCATCGGGGCCACTGGAGGGTGAGTAAATAAGTTTTTTTTTTTTAGTCCATTTTTAATTATTTTTTACAAGTATTGACTCGTGTATAAGCCGAGGGGACGTTTTTCAGCACATTTTTTGTGTTGAAAAACTCGGCTTATACACGAGTATATACGGTAATTAGACTGTGCTCCTTGTTTCATTCCACACAGTTCTCTTTCCTGCAGACAATATAGACAAGTTCCCTCCGAGGGGTTAACCGACTCTGAAGCCTTCACACGTTTCTTCTGCCTTTGTGCTGTCAGAAGACGTTAATCTGTAATCTCTAATGCTGTTTGGCATATTGTTAGCTATCTGTCTAGTAACTATCATCCAGTGGAGTTGGACAAGAGCCTTGATGGTAGATGATGGTCAGCTTGTCAGCCGCCGGCAAGAGACCCGATGCCTACCATCAAGGTACTGTACCGCAGTAAACTTATTACCAGCAATAGTTACTAGCCAATATACAATATACAGTAGACATTACAATACACATTAAGCTAGAGAAATGGGGTCCAATGTTCAAGTCCTCTTGGGAAAAAAACAAAAGCTTTAAATTGGTGAAAAACAAAAACAATAGCTTATGAGAAATCATCTTTTAAAAAGATGTAAATGAACAGTTTTTTTTTTTTTTGGAAGAAAAACAAAAGAACAGATCATGTCACATGAGGCACAAGCCAGGACGGCACCACCATGCTGCCAGCAGCTTTAAGTGCAGCAGCAGTGCCAATATTTTATTGCATTTTTGATGTGATTCGCTGCAAAAATTGAATAAAACATGCAGTTAGCAAGCACAAGTCCTGGTGCAGGACCTTTCAGCCGGCCGGTTTAAGGGCCTGTGATGATATCATGTGTGATGATGTCATCATCACATGATCCTTCGACACAGGGCTGCTGACAGTGAGGAGGGGAAGAAATGGAGCTGGGGGCAGGTGGGAGAAGTGGGGCAGAAGGGAAAGTAGAGCTGGGGGCAAGGAGAACTGGAGCTGGGGAGAGAACTGGAGCTGGGGAGAGAACTGGAGCTGGGGAGAGAACTGGAGCTGGGGAGAGAACTGGAGCTGGGGAGAGAACTGGAGCTGGGGAGAGAACTGGAGCTGGGGAGAGAACTGGAGCTGGGGAGAGAACTGGAGCTGGGGGCAGGGGGAAGAAATGGAGTTGGGGGCAGGTGGGAGAAGTGGGGCAGAAGGGAAAGTAGAGCTGGGGGCAAGGAGAACTGGAGCTGGGGAGAGAACTGGAGCTGGGGAGAGAACTGGAGCTGGGGAGAGAACTGGAGCTGGGGAGAGAACTGGAGCTGGGGAGAGAACTGGAGCTGGGGAGAGAACTGGAGCTGGGGGCAGGGGGGAGAACTGGAGCTGGGGGCAGGGGGGAGAACTGGAGCTGGGGGCAGGGGAGAGAACTGGAGCTGGGGGCAGAACTGGAGCTGGGGGCAGGGGGGAGAACTGGAGCTGGGGGCAGGGGGGAGAACTGGAGCTGGGGGCAGGGGGGAGAACTGGAGCTGGGGGGAGAACTGGAGCTGGGGGCAGGGGGGAGAACTGGAGCTGGGGGCAGGGGGGAGAACTGGAGCTGGGGGCAGGGGGGAGAACTGGAGCTGGGGGGAGAACTGGAGCTGGAGGCAGGGGGGAGAACTGGAGCTGGGGGCAGGGGGGAGAACTGGAGCTGGGGGCAGGGGGGAGAACTGGAGCTGGGGGCAGGGGGGAGAACTGGAGCTGGGGGCAGGGGGGAGAACTGGAGCTGGGGGCAGGGGGGAGAACTAGAGCTGGAGGCAGGGGGGAGAACTAGAGCTGGGGGCAGGGGGGAGAACTAGAGCTGGGGGCAGGGGGGAGAACTAGAGCTGGGGGCAGGGGGGAGAACTGGAGCTGCGGGCAGGGGGGAGAACTGGAGCTGCGGGCAGGGGGGAGAACTGGAGCTGCGGGCAGGGGGGAGAACTGGAGCTGCGGGCAGGGGGGAGAACTGGAGCTGCGGGCAGGGGGGAGAACTGGAGCTGCGGGCAGGGGGGAGAACTGGAGCTGCGGGCAGGGGGGAGAACTGGAGCTGCGGGCAGGGGGGAGAACTGGAGCTGCGGGCAGGGGGGAGAACTGGAGCTGCGGGCAGGGGGGAGAACTGGAGCTGCGGGCAGGGGGGAGAACTGGAGCTGCGGGCAGGGGGGAGAACTGGAGCTGCGGGCAGGGGGGAGAACTGGAGCTGCGGGCAGGGGGAGAACTGGAGCTGCGGGCAGGGGGAGAACTGGAGCTTGGGGCACAATTATAGTAGTTATATTCTTGTACATCGGGGGCAATATTATAGTAGTTATATATACATAGGAGGAAGTCACCGGAGCAGGTGACGATACGCGTGGGGTTCGCTCCTCTCTCCCCCTCCCCACTCCGACCTTGCCTTTCTGCCTCTCTCACCTTACCATATGGATCCACATTAGGTACCGTATACTTCAGGCATTTAGGCTACTATATACAGGACTGTTGGGTTCATTTATTTTTTGCACCGGTCACTTTATGTATGCACATATTGCCTGTTGCAATTTGATGTTATTCAGCTGTATTTAGTACTTCCCTCATTGTCCTGCATCACAGGACTTGGTCGGCTTGGGGCTGGGGAGCCCAGGACACATTGGTCCTGGGAGGTCAAGTACACCTTGCATGGTGCACTTTTTAAGTGTTTTTATTATGTGGTTTTGTTGTTACTGTGTTTATGTATTAATAAAGTTTTTTTTGATATTACCTTAGTCCATCATACGTATCCTCTCTTTTGTTGGTTACATGCTCTCCTAGGATACGTGGACTTATTTGTAATCTTTATACATTGGTAGTGCCTGTCCTATTCTTTGTTTGGTCATATACATAGGAGACAGTACTATAGTTATATAAAAGCTTCCTTGGTACGGAACAAGAACACTCTTGCGCATTGAATGGAACATTAAGTTTTTTTATTAATAAAATTTGCACATCAGGTACATGATTATCCTATGATCGACGAGTTTTTGAGCATAGCGTCTTAGTCATGATCTGATGACAGTATTATAGTAGATATATTCTTTTCACATAAGGCAGCAAAAAGTCAAGAATCACCCTGTATGGATAAGAATAACTGGCTGGCTGCAGTTAGGGCACAGTGCTGGGCCCAGCTGCATGGGTTCAGACAATTTCCATTATTAATATTGTTTTGTTTGTGCGCTGTATTGTAGTCTGCTCTGGGGTCTATGACACTTATTGTACACTTAGGTTGTGCACCCCTGCTTTAAATCCAAACATAATTTTTAAATTGAACAAAAACAAAATTGCAAGTGTACCATTTGTTCACATCCACATACACCTGAAACCAATACTTTTTAATGTCACTAAAATCTCTTTTGATTGCTTTAATTAGCTTATCAGCTATTCAATTCATAGTATTGGCGTTACTATTTAAAACGGTGGACTATGCAAATAGATTTTCTAATTCGAGTCTTAGTGATCTATAGAATAAAGATAATATATTATTTTTTTATGGTATCGTGTATGGCCCTACAAAAGGTAGGAACCCAAAATTTACGATTTTCTTTCCTCAATACATTCACGAGTTAATAAAATCTCACCAGTAAGCTAAAGACCCACTAAAATGAAGTATTTGTAAAGTACTTTTAATGTGGCATATAAGAAAAAAAAAGTATAGCCAATAAAAAGTGACAATGCAAATCTGCTCTGAATGGCGCAAATTCCCTTAGATGCCCTGCCATATGGCCATACCACAACATATGGGGTATTGTTATACTCGGGAGAGATTGGGTATCAAACTTTGTGGAGGGTTTTCATATTTTATCCACTAATAATATGTGCATTATTTGAAAAACACATTCATTTAGCCAAAATATTTGAAATTTCTAAATTGCACACAATTTTGTTCTAACCCCTGTAAATCGATTAAAGGGTTAACTAACTTCATAAAAGTTGTTTTACATACATTGAGAGTTTTACTATTATTTAAGCCTCTCAAAGTGACTTGAAAACCGAGCGTTTTTAAATGTGGACTGCAGAAGACTGCAGTGTTACATTGCTAGCGTTATCCCAAATCTCTGCTGTAAACAAACATGGCCGCCGGAGCAGCGCTGGACTCAGCTTCCGGCCGGCCGTGGCCGGGTACGCCTATCCGTCCCTATACACAGCTTTGTGTATGGGGGCCGGAAGGTTGTCGGGTCCGGCCGGAACTGAGTCCAGCGCTGCTCCGGCGGCCATGTTTGTTTACATGGCGCCCGGACCGGAGCGACAGCAGCGCTGGATACGGGAGGGCACCGGGAGGTAAGTACAGCTTTATTATTTTAGTCAGCCCGCTCCCGGCCACATATAGTTTTTTTTTGAAAACTCGGACAACCCCTTTAAATATACATTTATTATTGCAGTTGCCACTCTATGTTGTAGTGTTTCCTGTGTGAATACAGACGCAGACCCTATAGAAACAACTGTTGAGAAGCTATAATGCCTCCCTATGGTTTGCTATATGTCAAAAGACTCCCAGGCCGGTCGTTCAGCATGATCTATAACGTTTAAAATAATAACACATAATAAAACCTATATAAATGTGTTATATCTTTGTGATTCTCCCACCCCCCCAAAAAAACGGTTGTTATTTGGAGCGCACAGTGAATGTCGTAAAAACAGGGCCCAAAACAAAAGTGGTGCACTTTTGTCAATTTCAACTAATTTTGAATTTTTTTTTTTTTTTACAGCTTCCCAGTACACGGCATGGATTTTTAAGTACAATCAATAGGAAGAACAATTGGTTGTGCAGAAAACAAGCCCTCTCAAGGCTCTGAATACAGAGAAACTAAAAAGTTATGGATGTTTGAATGTGGGCAGTAAAAAATGAAAATGAAAAAATAATAGTCCTTAAGAAGTTAAAGAAGCCTGACAAACGGTCTCAATATCTGAGTATTTCAAATATAAAGTGGTACCAAATTTAGCATCCTCCTCAAAGCATGTGCCATATAATTGATAAACATATTTAGCACACACCGTGCTAATGAGTTTCATCTTTCAGTCTTAAGCCTACCTTACTAAATTTAACCAGCATTAGAAAAGGCAAGAACAGCTGTTCTTGTCTACATTGCAACACGAGGTCAAATACAAACCAGACAACAATTCTGTTAACAGATTTGGAGGCCTACAAAATCAGTTCCTGATTAACCCCTTAATGACCCCCCTATCGGCTTTTTACGGCGGTCATTAAGGGTACTTCTTCTGACGCGTACGCCTTTCTACGGCGGCGCGTCAGAAGAAGATTTCGGGACACCGGGTCTCGCTGGTGCCGGTGTCGGGCTGTGATCTTACAGCCCAGACCCGGGACTAACACCCGGGAGCGGAAAAACTCAGATCCCGGGTGTTTAACCCCTTACAAGCCGCGGTCAAGCATGACCGCGGCGTGTAAGCGTGTCCCGCGTGGATCCCCCCCGGTGTGCTTACCGGGGGATCCGCAGCCTCGCCTCCTCCTTAGCAGCTGACGCGCAAGCGTTCTACCGACCGACTGGCTTGCGCGTCAGCTGCTAAGGAGGAGGCGAGGCCGCGTCATCACACCGGAACCATGAACCGGGAGAGCAGCTTCAGGGCCCCTTCAAAGCGGCGCCATCGAGGCTCTAACCCCAATATGGCCGGTCAGCATCAGTTATTCGATGACACCAGTGCCGTCCCAGGACCTCCGGGCATGGAATACCACAACCACGGCTCCTCAGCTCTGTGCATCCCTACTCAGGCCTTCCTGTCAGAACCCATGTCCAACTTAGCCATGGCCTATGGAAGCAGCTTAGCTACACAGGGCAAGCAGATGGTGGACAAAAATATTGACAGGATAATCCCGGTGAACAAGTGTATTGCAGTGTAAAGGCTTGAATAAGCGATCGGACGATCTCTTGTTCAAGCCAAGAAGTAGAAAATGTAAAAAAGTAAAAAAAAAAAAAAAAAATAAAAAAATGAAATCATTTTATTATATAATTAAATAAATAAAATAAAAGTCCCCTAATCTCCCCAGTTACACATGAAATGCAAATAAAGTATATAAAACACAAAAACACGTACATATTTGGTATCACCGCGTCCGTATCAATTTGTGCAATAAATCTAAATCAAGCTTGAACCCGCTCGGTGAACGACGTAAAAAAAACTAAAACAAAAAACTCGAAAATCTTCCCGTAATATACAATTTTCCATCAAACACCATCACAAAAAAGGTTCTAAAAAGTGATCAAAAAAAGTTACGTTCCCTAATATGATACGACTGAAAAGAACAACTCTATCAATAGTAAAAACAATGCGATATTCTCCAATATTGGTTTTGCTCAGGAAAATTGAGCAAAGATAAGAAAAACTATATAAATGAGATATCACCGCAATCGTAGTGAACCAGAGAATAAAGATCATATATTATTTTTATGTTACGGTGATGATTTTGTTTGTGTCCCCCTTGAAATAGTTAATAAAATCTCATTAATAAGCTATAGACCCCCAAAATGAATTATCTATACATTGTATCTCATCCCGTAAAAAATAAGCCCTCATATGTTTGCATTACAAAAAAAAAAAAAAAAAATGTATAGGTTGTACAATGCGACAATACAAATCTGCTGTGAATGGCGCCTCCATTCATTCTATACTCGGCCGTGCGCCTGTACAGCAGTTTACCACCACATATGGGGTATCAGTACACTCGGGAGGAATTTGGCATCAAACGTTGCAGTGAGTTTCATCATTTAATTTATTCTGAAACTGTCAGTTTGGCCTAAATGCATGTATTTTCCAAAAAAATTCCATAGTTTCTAAATCGCAGGTCCATATTGTTTTAACCCATGTAAAACACTTAAAGGGTTAATGGACTTAATAGAAGTTGTTTTACATATGTTGAGGGGTGAAGTTTCTATAGTGGGGTAATTTATGTGTTTTAACTATTATTTAGGCCTTTCAAAGTCACTTAAAAGTCGAGTTGTCCCTCAAAATGTGAGTTTTGGCAATTTTCATGAAAATGAGAAAAATCGCATCTAAAGTTCTGCACCTCATAACATCCTAGAAAAATGAGAGGACGCATAAAATATCATCTCAACATAAAGCAGACATTCCGTAAATGTTAATTATCAAGCTTTTTGGGTAGTTTTACTTCCTGTCTGGAAAGCAGAACATTTCAAACTTGGAAAATGAAGAATTTTTACAAACTTTTGCCAAATTTTCACTTTTTTTCAGAACGAATCGCAAAACTTATCACTTACATTGTACTTCATGTTAGTTATAAAAAGTATCACGAGAAAACATTCTCAAAATCACCAGGATATATTAAAAGCGTTCCGAAGTTATAACCAATTATCGTGAGACATGTCAGATTTGAAAAATCTGGTCATTAAGCTGAAAACTAGTGTCGGTGATAAGGGGTTAAACATTAAGAACGCAGCTATTTTACCCCTTAAGGATCAGCCCCATTTTTTGGATTCTGACATATGTCGCTTTATAAAGTTACAACTTTTGAACACGGTTACTTATCAAAGCGATTCTGAGATAGTTTTTTTTCCCCACATGTGGTACTTAATTTTAGTGGTAAATTGTGGCTGATACGTTTTGCGTTTATTTACAAAAAAAAAAAAAAGGAAAATGATGAATTTATAGAAAAATTTGCCATTTCCGAAATTCTAAATCATCGTGTTTTCAGGCAGATAGATTTACCACCTAAATAAGTTGCTGAATAACATTTACCATATGTCTACTTTACATTTTCCTAATTTTTGGATAATTTATTTTGATGTCGTGCGGCTTACAATTTTCCGTATTGACTATTTTGGGGATATATACAGTTTTGAATGAAATTTTACATATTTAACAAAAAAACCCCTTTATAATCAGCCCATTTTCAAATCTGAACCCCTGAAACTATCAGAAACAACTTTTAGGAAGATTGTTAACTCCTTGAGATCTTCATAGTAATTACATCGAAAAGGAGGTGAAATTAAGAATGGTCAAATTTTGTCGGTTATACGTTCATTTAACCCTAAAATTTACAGATTTTCAAAAGATAAAGAGAAAACCCACCTTACAATTTGTTATGCAATTTCTACTAAGGGCAGAGACCCCCCACATGTGGCCATTACTTGTCTTATGGGTGCACAGCAAGAAGGCACAGAAGGGAAGGAGCTCCCTGCAGCTGCCAGGATTTTAGTTTCCTCATTGGCCCCTTTTGTAGGCTATAAAATTTTAGCTTTTTTAATTATTGGGGCCATGTTTTTTTGCGGGATGAGATGCTTTTTCCAGTGTTACCATTTTGGGGTTGGTATCCCCCATTATTGAAAATTTAGGAACTTTTTTATGAGGGCAGGAGCAGAAAAGCATCAATTCTGTACTGGATTTGTTATTCCTTTTTTTGGTGTTCACTGCCTTATAATTATGTTATCTTTATTCTATGGGTCACTACGATTACAGGGATACCATACTTAGATTTTTCCCGACACTATGGTTTTATTTGTCAAATTAAGTAAAACCATCATTTTTGCATTGTCTTCCAAGTGGCATAACATTTTTACTTTGACTATGGAGCTGGTTGATGGCTTGTTTTTTGCGGGTTATACTTTGCAACAGTATCATTCTGGAGTACATTCTTGTAAGGCAGCTCCCTTCACATCAAGCATGACCTTCAGGAAGCCTTGTAACATGATGCAGGATTAAAACCAAAACAGTATATCTATTCCAGAAGTCTATATAGATAGACTGGTTTGGTTTTAATCCCACATCATGTTATAAGGCCTCTTGCAGGTCATGCTTGATGTGAAGGGAGCTGCCTTACAAAGTAGCTAAAAGAGGCATAGTTTTCCTTATGCCATCCTGGAAAACTTTGCATATTTTACCAGAATCCCCTTAGTGGAGCATCCATGGCTAGAAGACTCCACATGGCACCTTTAATTGGCAATCTCCGTAACAAGAACTTTTACCTCCCAACCCTAGTCACAAGCCTCTCACTCAGCCAAACCAGTTTCCAGCGCAGTACTGAAAAGACGCAACCAGGTCGAAACAGTCCGGTCTAAAGAGTTGGGAATCTAATCCTTCTGGAATAGATATACTGGCTTCAATCCTGAATCATGTCATAAGGCCTCTTGTAGGCAATGCTTGATGTCAAGGAAGCTGCCTTACAAGGTAGCTAAAAGAGGCGTGGTTTTCCTTATCCTATCCTGAAAAACTTTATGTATATTTATGGTCCTCTTTCCACAGTGTTCTTGACGTCACTGCTAGGAGCAGGGGAAGGTTTGGTTGTAATTTATAGATTATGGTAAGATGATGTATTTTTCAGTGATGCTACTTTGGGGTGGCTATGTCCTATTGATGAAAATGTATCTAATCCCGCAAAAAATAAGCCCAAACAAAAAAAAACAACAAACAAAAAAAAAAAAAACACAAAATGTCACAGGGCACAGAGATCCGTGCCATGGCCATAACACACAATGACACTAATGCACTAACTTTTTTAAATTGCAATGAAGATCTCAAAGGGTTTACAATCTTCCTAAAAGCGGTTTCCAAGTCTGAGAGGTGCAGATTTAAAATTGAAGTGATATATAGTGGGCTTCTGAGATATATATATCTAAAAAGTCAATTCTTAATTCTCCTTGAAAATGTCAAACCAATTTTAATCTATTTGTAAGACACGTGACATCAAACTAAAATATCCAGACATTTTAGTAACTAATTTGTCCAAGAACAAGATAATTTAAACAATTTCAAAATCACTTTGACAAGTTAAAATGGAAATCTACCATTTGTTTTTATGCATTGTGAACCAAACAAACATACTTTGAGAATGCTGTAGCTCACTGATACAGAAACATATCTTATTAAACCCCTTACCGATGCGTGCTGTAATAGTACGGCGCTCGTTGGGAGAGGGCTCACGCGTACATGGAGAGGGCTCACGGGTTGAGCTCTTTCCATAGCCGGTAAGTCTTTGCTGCATATTGTAGCAAAGACTTAACGGTAGCAACCACGATTGGTGCTTGCACCAATCGCGGTTGTTATCCAGGCGATCACCGTCGACGGCTTCAAAAACATGGTGGCGAATGGGAGCTGCTATCTTGCCAAGGATTGCCGCTCCCTGTGACGTCATCGGGGACCAGCGATCAGTCGCCATGACAGCCTTGGGTCTTCCGAAGACCCGAGGCCGTCTCGTTTTAACCCTCTAATTACAATGTGCCAATTGCACATTGTAATGAATGAGGAAGAAAATCCCCATAATATATGGTACCAGTATATGGTAGGATCGATCAGACAACCTAGGGTTAAAGAAAAATAAAAAAAAATAGTTAAAAAAAAATTAAAATAACCCCCCCTTTTCCTACAAATCATATAACTATAAACAAATAGTAAAAATCATAAACACATTAAGTATCGTCGCGTCCGAAAATGCACGATCAAAATATGATAACAGTTTCTCCCTGCATTTAACCCGAAATGGAAAATAGCGCCCAAAGTGGCAAAGTAAATGGCAGTTACTTGATATTTTGAAAAATAATAAAGTTCAATTAAAAATTTGATCAAACGCTCATAAAGTTCTATAAATGATAGAATTAAAAACGTCATCAAAAGTCGGAAAAAATGACACCACCCACAGCTTTGTACACCAAAGTATGAAAAAGTCATTAGCGCCAGAAGATGGCAAAATAAAAAAATGTACATGTACTGGAGGTTTTAATTTTTGTAAATGCATGAAAACATTATAAAACCTATACAAATCTGTTATCCCAGTGATGGTACCGACCCAAAGAATAAAGGAGGCCACAGTGAAAGCCGTAAAATCCCAGAAGAAAAAAACCACAAATGCAGTTTCTCTATTTTCACTGTATTTGGATTTTTTTTCCCGCTTTCCAGGGCACGGCATGGAATATTCAATACCATCAATATGAAGTGCACTTTGTCACGCAAAAACAAGCAATCGCAGAGGTTGTGTAAAAAATTTTAAAAAAAGATGGTGAGGTGAGGAGTGAAAAATGGAACTGAAAAAATAAAAAAGGGCCAGTTAGTTCCTTAAAGGGTTAATACTAGAGATGAGCGAGCACTAAAATGCTCGGGTACTCGTTATTCGAGACAAACTTTTCCCGATGCTCGAATACTCGTCTCGAATAACGAACCCCATTGAAGTCAATGGGAGACTCGAGCATTTTTCAAGGGGACCAAGGGTCTGCACAGGGAAGCTTGGCCAAACACCTGGGAACCTCAGAAAAGGATGGAAACACCACGGAAATGGACAGGAAACAGCAGGGGCAGCATGCATGGATGCCTCTGAGGCTGCTTAATCGCACCATTATGCCAAAATTATGGGCAACAGCAAGGCCATGACAGAGTGACCGAATGAGGCTAGATAGCATCTAAAACATACAATAATTGACCCTGACACTATAGGGGACGGCATGCAGAGGCAGCTGCAGGCTAGAGAGTGTCATGGCGACATACCCTAAATGGACTCAGGTTTCACCAAAGGAGGTGAGAAAGAAGCGCTGAAATGATTTCCTATGTGAACAAAAGGTTGACGGTGTTAAGGAGGTCGCACTGGTTTCGGACGCCATCTTGACTACTGTCCGCCATCTTAGATACAGCGGCCATGTTCCCTGACCATTGTCAAGTTAATGTCATGATTCAAACTTCATTTTATGTAACCTGTTTGCTGGCCTGTCAGCTAATACCCTTTGACATTTAATGAGAAGCCAGTCTGTCCTCGAAGCTGCATAATAATATGATTCTGGAGCCACTTATCTTCTTCTTAGTATAAACAATATCTGTGTACAAGGTCTCTGAGAACTGAGCACAATTAATTAACTTTCTTTTCCCAGAATTTGCTGATGACCAATAGCTTTGCAGTATACTATTCACGCCCCTTTGATGATTCTTCTGTTTGTTATATATTATGCATTTTGATTATTAAAGGGGAGAAGATTTTGACTAAGAGATTGACGTATGTCTTGGTCTCTATGTTCAATCAAGGGTTAATTAGGACTCACCTTACAAAAGTCAAGAGGGCTGTTGGGGCCCTGCAAAAAAATCCCTAACAACGGTATGTTTAGTCGACAACACAGCATGGTGGCGACATAGTGACCAAGTTCCATAACGTATCTGGTGAAACACCCGAAAAATGAGCCTGACACAGCTCGTTTGATAAAGGGACGACATGGGGAGGCAGCCATGGAGACGACTTCCATGATTAAGAGTGACTACTGGGGCATCCATATTGCTTCTATGATTGAAACTTCAGGTCTCCAGCATGGTGACAGATGGGCCGAGTTCCACTATGTATCTGGTGAAACACCTGAAAATTCTGCCTGACACAGCTCGTTTGATAAGGGGATGATGTGCTGCATATCCTCTCGTGTTCCAGCGTCTGGGGAATAGACAGTTGAAAGTTGCACATGGAGACATTGTGGACGCTGTGGAGGATCGTGGAGGCGAAATGGACAGGAAACAGCAGGGGCAGCATGCATGGATGCCTCTGAGGCTGCCTAATCTTGGGATGGAGCTGGCGGTCCGCTGCCAGGCGAGCTTTCGCCTGTCCAAGCCCCTGTCTCTCGGCTCCTCCCCACCCAAAATGGGCCTGGGGGCCAGAAGTGTTTACTTTGAAAAAATTATAATTTTCAAAGCAGGCGGGGTCGTTTGAATATTTCACCTAGGAAATGGTTCCATGATTAAGAGTGACAGTATGGGGCATCCATATTGCGCTGCTATGATTGCAACTTCAGGTCGCCAGCATGGCGGCGACAGATGGGCCGAGTTCCACTATGTATCTGGTGAAACACCTGAAAATTCTGCCTGACACAGCTTGTTTGATAAGGGGACCATGTATGGAGGCAGTGAACTAGTAGTAGATTAAAGGTGCTGCAGTTAAAACTATGTTAGTTGGATCTTGGGATGGAGCTGGCGCTCCGCTGCCAGGCGAGCTTTCGCCAATCCAAGCCCCTGTCTCTAGACTACTCCCCAAACAGCACTTCTAAGAACCTTTTGTATAAGATCAAGTGTAGTAGCGTTCTTATAAGTTTGGGTTATGGCGGGTGAGGGGAATGTAAACAGATGCGTAAGAAGCATTGAAATAATATCGGTAAATGATAAAAGTTTGCCAGTATATTTTGTGGATTACACAGCAGGGTGGCGACAAAGTTAACAAGTTTGATGTGGAATCCATGAAAACAACCCAAAATTCTGCTTGACACAGTTCGTTTGATAAGGAGACCATGTATGGAGGCAGCTATATGGACGACTTTTGGAGGCAGCTATGGCGATGACGTGTGAAGGTAGCACTGGAGACAACGTGTGGAGCCAGCTAAAAAGACGACATGTGGAGGCTGCTATGGAGACAATTTAATTTGGATAGTGCCTGTATGTGGCAGTCCAAAAAAGTTTTCAAACCAGAGGAGCTGGTTTTAAGGAATTGCTTAAAACATAGGACCGGGTAGGTGGCCCTCCAGAGTGCTATAGCTAGAGCCAGTTGGCCCTTGCAAAAAATAGCCAGTTTCCTCTGCTTTAGTGTACAAAGAGGAGGAGAAGGAGGACAATGAGGAGGAGGAGTGCATACATTATTCAGGTTGAGCTTCTTTCACCTGGTGGAGAATGGAAATCCGGAGAAATCCAGGCTTTATTCATCTTGATAAGCGTCAGCCTGTCAGTCGACAGGCGTGTACGCTTATCGGTGATGAGGCCACCAGCTGCACTGAAAACCCGCTCGGACAACACGCTAGCGGCAGGGCAGGCAAGAACCTCCAAGGCGTACACCGCCAGTTCGTGCCACATGTCCAGCTTTGAAACCCAGTAGTTGTAGGGAGCTGTGTGATCATTTAGGACAATGGTATGGTCAGCTATGTACTCCCTCACCATCTTTCTGTAAAGATCAGCCCTACTCTGCCGAGACTGGGGACAGGTGACAGTGTCTTGCTGGGGTGACATAAAACTGGCACAGGCCTTGTAAAGCGTACCATGCCAGTGCTGGACAAGCTGCCTGCTCGCCTACTCTCCCTCGCTACTTGTCCCGCAGAACTACGCACTCTGCCGCTAGCGCTGTCAGAAGGGAAATACTGTTTCAGCTTGTGCACCAGGGCCTGCTGGTATTCATGCATTCTCACACACCTTTCCTCTCCAGGGATGAGAGTGGAAAGATTTTGCTTGTACCGTGGGTCCAGGAGAGTGAATACCCAGTAATCGGTGCTGGAATAAATTCTTTGAACGTGAGGGTCACGGGATAGGCAGCCTAGCATGAAATCTGCCATATGCGCCAGAGTACCAACGTGCAAGAATTCACTCCCCCCACTGGCCTGACTCTCCATTTCCTCCTCCTCCAACTCCTCTTCTTCTGCCCATACACACTGAACAGTGAAGGACTGAACAATGGTCCCCTCTTCTGTTTCGCCAACATTCTCCTCCTCTTCCTCCTCATCCTCCTCAGATATGCGCTGAGAAAAAGACCTGACGGTGCTTTGGCTATCAACAAGGGAATCTTCTTCCCAGTCTCTTGTGACGAGCGCAAAGCTTCCGAGGCTGAGGATGGCGGCATTGCCACTGACCATCTGTGTTGACTCCTCAAAGTTACTCAGCACCTGACATATCAGACATCCACGTCGACTCCTCATTGTAGACTTGAAGAAGCTGACTGACCTGACTACCAGTTCTGGTGGAAGTTGACATCTGGCAGTCTACAATCGCTCTGCGCTGCTGGTAAACTCTGGATAACATGGTTAATGTTGAATTCCAACTCGTGGGCACGTCACACAACAGTCGGTGAGCGGGCAGTTGGAGGCGGCGCTGCGCTGCCCTGAGAGTGGCAGCATCTGTGCTGGACTTCCTGAAATGCTCACAGATGCGGCGCACCTTCGTGAGCAAATCAGACAGATTGGGGTATGTCTTGAGGAAACGCTGAACTATGAGATTTAACACATGGGCCAGGCATGGCACATGGAGGAGTGCTGATTTCGGTGACATGGGTGGACTGCGTGGAAGACTGACTGGTGGACCAATGGCTAGAAGCATTGTCCGCAATCCACGACATCACCTCTTCGCACTGTTCTGGCCTCAACAGTGCTCTACCACGAGTCACAGTAACTTGAGACATGATGAACCTAGGGAGTGTAGCTCTGCGGCGTTCCCCTGCTCCCTCATCAGCAGGTGGTGTCTCACCCCGCCCAGGACCACGGCCTCTGACCCCTGCAGTAGTTGGACGCCCACGTCCTCTACCCCTAGCCCTCGGGTTAAACATTTTCAAAATTAAAGTGTAAACTTCAAATTTTTTTTTTTGTGTGTTTTTTGTGTTTTTTTTTTTTTTAAACAAAACGATGCTATCCTATTGCTATGGCAAGTTTTTAACCTACACTGACAGCACACAACTGGATTTTGTGCTGTGTCTGATGACTTTGAGTTATAAAAAGAAATAAACGTAAAAAAAAATAAATCAGAAGACTGTGCCTAATTCAAATCAAACCCCTAATAAATTGTCCCACTTCGGTGTTTGAGGTGGATATGTGTGTCACTAAGAGCTAAACACAACGGTTGCAAGTCTCCCAGCAAATTCCTCACAATATGGTACTAGCTGCACTACTAATGCCAGCAAGCCCAGCCACAAGCAAACAAAAAAAAAGGAAAATATAACGCTATTGTAGGCCTAAATAAGCCGTTAGGGTTCTCCTATGGCTATTTTCTAGCCTACACTCAAAGCACACTGCTTTGGCAGATTACTGTGAGTTCTAAAAAGAAATAAACGTAAAAAAAAAATAAATCAGCAGACTCGGGGTAATTCAAATCAAACCCCTAATAAATTGTCCCACTTCGGTGTTTGAGGTGGATATGGGTGTCACTAAGAGCTATCAAAATTATAGTTTTAGATAGTCCTAGGACCACTTTATGGTCGGACCTATAGATTTAATTCATATATTTACAGTTGTTGCTTAGGAAGCAACACAAGAGGTCCTTGTGACCCGTTAAAATTTAACTTTTACTTCGATATTCCTTAAAAAGGATCACAATATAATCATATATATATGAGCCTTGACATAAAGAAACGCATTAAAAGAATATGGCGGATGTGGAGGGATGGTAGATGGTACATGGCATACAATGGTATTGTATGCTGGTATGATAGGCTGGTGGAGCAGTGTGACTCGCTAAGGGGTGCTACTATAACGATATACTATCGGGGTGGACAATTGTGAAGTGGTCGCTGAGAGCGGCTGTATACCTTTCTGCGGTGGTGTGTGCCAAATTGTCTCTATAGGATATACCTATTCACCTCTGGGGACTAGTATATTTACACACCACAAACAATAGCATACTAGATTTTAACCCCTTCACGCTCTGTGGCGGATATATCCGCCACGGAGCGCAGTGACTTAGCGCTCAGTGGCGGATATATCCGCCACGGCGCTTATGCCGGCTCGGCTCTGGATCAGAGCCGAACCGGCATCGGGAAACACGGGGTGCCGGCTGTAACTAATAGCCGGCACCCCAGTGTAACACCCGCGATCGGAGTTGTCTCCGATCGCGGGTGCTTAACCCGTTAAATGCCGCGGTCAGCGCGACCGCGGCATCTAACAAGCATCTGGGGGATCTTTCCCCCACGATCGGCCCCCCCGAACCGTTTTCGGGGGGCGCCGATCGTTGCTATAGCAACTCTGGGGTCCGATCTGGACCCCAGAGTTACTTGCAAGAATTGCCGGTAAGATGGCGTCTGTGACGTCATCTTACTGGCACAGTGCCAGCCTATGCAAGTGTATAGGCTGACACTGATAATACTCTGCAATACATCAGTATTGCAGAATATTATCATGAAGAAGCAATCAGAAGATTGCTTCTTCATGTCCCATGGTATAAAAGTGAAAAAGTAAAAAAAAAAAAGTTATTCAATAAAAAAATAAAGTCATAAATCACTAAAAATGCCCCAAATCCCCAAAACATTTAAAGAGACATATAACTCAAAAAAAAGTCTAAATCATAACACAAACCCCACATATATATAGTATCACCGCGTCCGTAACAACCCGTAGAATAAAAGTAAATCATTATTGAACCCCCACGATAAACGCCGTAAAAAAAAACTGTTATAAACCCTCCAAAAATTATGATTTTTACCTTTTCAATCCCACAAAAAATGCTATAAAATGCGATCAAAAAACCATATGTACTCAGACATGATACTGGTGCAAAGTACAACATGTCCCGCAAAAAACAAGCCACCAACCAGCTCCGTAGCCAAAAAAGTAACAATGTTATGCCACTTGGAAGACGGCAATACATAAATGATAGATTTTTCCCCACATTAGGGTTTTGTTTGACAAATTTAGTAAAACGTAAGAAAATATATTCATGTCTGGTATCCCCGTAATCGTATCGACCCATAGAATAAAGATAACATGATTATTAGTCTATACGGTGAACACGAAAAAAAAAAGAGTAAAAAATCCAGTACAGAATTGATGCTTTTCTACTCCTGCCCTCAAAAAAAGTTCCTAAATTTTCAACAATAGGTGATACCAACCCCAAAATGGTAACAATGGAAAAAGCATCTCGTCCCGCAAAAAAAATGGCGTCACATGGCCCAAATAACGAAAAAGCGAACATTTTACAGCCTTCAAAAGGGGCCAATGAGGAAACTAAAATCCTGGCAGCTGCAGCGCCCTCCTTCCCTTCTGCACCTCGCTGTGCGCCCATAAAACAAGTCACAGCCACATGTGGGGGGTCTTTGTACTCAGGAGAAATTGCAGAACAAATTGTATGGTGGGTTTTCTCTTTTTATATTTTGGAAATGTGTAAATTTTAGGGCTAAATGAACGTATAAGGGAACAATATGACCGTTCTAAATTTCGCCGCCATTTTGATTCAATTACTATGAAGATCTCAAGGGGTTAACAATCTTCGTAAAAGCCGTTTCTGATAGCTTGAGGGGTGCAGATTTGAAATTGGGTTGGTTATATAGGGGGTTTTGATGCTAAATATGTAAAATTTCATTCAAAACTTTATTTATCCCCAAAATAGTCAATTCTGAAAATCCAGAAAATCGCTATTCGATTTGTAGGCCGCGTGACATCAAAATAAATTATCCAGACATTTCAGAAATTATGAAAATGTAAAATAGACAAATGGGAAATGTTATTCAGCAACTTATTTAGGTGGTAAATCTATCTGCCTGAAAACGCAATGATTTAGAATTTCGAAAATGGCAAATTTTTCAAAAAATGTATCATACTTTCTTTTTTTTTGTAAATAAACGCAAAACTTATCAGCCAAAATTTACCACTAAAATGAAGTACAACATGTGGGGAAAAAACAATCTCAGAATCGTTTTGATAAGTAACAGAGTTCAAAAGTTATAACCATATAAAGCGACGCAAGTCAGAATCCAAAAAATCGGGCTGAGCCTTAAGCTACAAAATGGCTGCGTCCTTAAGGGGTTAAGCTAAATCACACCATCCACACAACACATTCATACATTGATAGTCTTTGGCATGTATTACTGGACTAATGGTCTCTGCAGCGCGACCCTAAGTCCTAAATGAGTCTCCAAATGAATCGCCATCAATTAAAATTAGGCTCAGGCAGCCCCCCCAGGGGCCTAATTTTAATTGATGGCGATTCATTTGGAGACTCATTTAGGACTTAGGGTCGCGCTGCAGAGACCATTAGTCCAGTAATACATGCCAAAGACTATCAATGTATGAATGTGTTGTGTGGATGGTGTGATTTAGCTTAAAATCTAGTATGCCATTGTTTGTGGTGTGTAAATATACTAGTCCCCAGAGGTGAATAGGTATATCCTATAGAGACAATTTGGCACACACCACCGCAGAAAGGTATACAGCCGCTCTCAGCAACCACTTCACAATTGTCCACCCCGATAGTATATCGGTATAGTAGCACCCCTTAGCGAGTCACACTGCTCCACCAGCCTATCATACCAGCATACAATACCATTGAGAATTCCCTCCACATCCGCCATATTCTTTTAATGCGTTTCTTTATGTCAAGGCTCATATATATATGATTATATTGTGATCCTTTTTAAGGAATATCGAAGTAAAAGTTAAATTTTAACGGGTCACAAGGACCTCTTGTGTTGCTCACTAAGAGCTAAACACAAGTCTCCCTGCAAATTACTCACAATATGGTACTAGCTGCACTACTAATAGCAGCAAGCCCAGCCATAAGCAAACCAAAAAAAAGGGAAAATAAAACGTTATTGTAGCCCTAAGAAGGACTGATGGGTTCTTGTAGAATCACTCCTGCCTAACACTATTCTAATGGAACACCCTAACGCTTTCCCTGACCAGCAGCATCTCTCTCCCTAGCGGCATCCAGACAGAGAATGACGCGAGCAGTGCAGGCAGGGGCTAGTCTATTCCAGGGTCACCTGATCTGGCCAGCCAACCACTGCTATCGACGTGTAAGGGTAGCACGTCATGCTGGGTGGAGTGCAGAGTCTCCTGGCTTGTGATTGGCTCTGTTTCTGGCCGCCAAAAAGCAAAACGGCGGGAGATGACATTTTCTCAAGCTGGAGAAATACTCGTCTGAGCAATGAGCAGTTTCGAGTACGCTAATGCTCGAACGAGCATCAAGCTCGGACGAGTATGTTCGCTTATCTCTAGTTAATACCTGATCAGAGTGGTTTTGCTTAAAACACAATAAAATTTAGGGCCTTGGGAAAGCTGGGTGCTCCTGGCTGCCATGCATAAACACATTACACAGAGCTTCCTCAACTGTCCAGACAGGACTAATAAACCTGAGTTGGATTGATTACTTCTGCCTGTCAGGGACACAGTGATTAAATTATTCTCTGAAGCAGTGCATAATTAGGGTAATAGTGATGGGAATTACAGCTCCACTCACTAAGAAGAGCCTGCTCTTCCGGCTCCTGAACGGCACCCTATTACATGTACAATAGGGAGCCGAGGGCCAGTCAATCACCCAACGCCATTCCACTTTTAATCCAACTGTATCGTGTTAAAGGGAGCGTGGTGAGCCAGTTAGGGGTGGAGCAATCGGCTCACGTCGTTCCCGAACGACACATTACTATAAGGTAAGAGGAGAAGCGCTGAGCAGCCAGAGGAGTGACAGAGCTCCATTATCATAAATGTTATAACTGTTTTTTTTTTTTTTTCAGTAAAACCACTCAGTTCAGGGATTAACCAGGATATGTGCCTGCATCAGTGTAGCTATAGCACTCTCAAGGTATGTTTGGTTCATAATACATAAAAGAAAATGGTAGATTGTTCAAAAGTTATAATCATATAAAGAGATGCATGTCAGCTGAGCCTTAAAGTGGTTTTTCCATGAAATAAAAGTTCTCAAATTTTAATGCTCTGTTTACACAATGGAGAGAATTTTACCCCCTTACTTTAGAATTTTGCTATTTTAGCTTCTATAACTATAACTATGGTGAGTGTAAAATTCCAAAGTGTAGGCAGGGACACTAAAACAGATAAATTATGATCCCCATGTGCTGACAATGTGCTTAGATAATTAGGGTACAGGTTTATATACACTTTCATTTAGCTTCTGAACAGTCTACTAGTATATGACACATAAAAATATGAGACTCTGAGCTCTGCTACATCTGAGCTATAAAACAGACAGTCAACTCTGATAACACTCCTTTCCCTGCTATTAAGATCTTATTTTGCTTGTAGATTTAGTCTCCTCATGCTGCTTGCCAGCCAGAAGTGTGTGCGTGTGAGCTTGTCTTGGAATGCAGGAGGAGTGGCTGGAGTGCATAAAGACTGCATCAAGCAGAAAAGAGAAGATTTTCATGAGAAGAATCTGCCATGCCCGACCCCAAGCCAGAAAATTTACGGTCAGATGCTGGGGCAACCAAAATTGCATACACCAGGGCTGATAGAAAGAGGTTGGAATTATATCTATGAAATCCTGTATTTTTGTTAATAACAGTGAATTAGAGAATGTGTTATTTTGTTATCCTGAGTAAATCTAAGTATCTTCATGGGGGTATCCCTTTATGTCAAAATAGAGCTGAGCCTTAAGTAAAAAAAATGTCTGCGTCTTTAAGGGGTTATGGGTGCAGTCACATGGAACATTAATGGGTGCAGTCTTTGGGGGACTCATCCCAATACGGTTCTATGAGTTTACAATGAAACGTATGCGATCAGTACCAACTAGCGTTTTGCAAGAAGAGTTTTAGCTTTTATAGTATTTGCGGTTTATTATTCGTAATGTTAAAGGGGAATTCCCAGAGAAGAGAAGTTCCTTAACTCCTTAACGCTCTGCGCCGTAGCTCTACGGCGCAGAGGTATAAGGGATGTATGAAGAGGGCTCACGGGCTGAGTCCTCTTCATACAAAGGTGGGGGTTTTTGCATTTTGCAGAAAACCCCCACCGCTAATAACCGCGGTCAGTGCTTGCACAGATCGTGGCTATTAACCCTCTCAACGCCGCCATCTTTTTTCCGATCGCCGCGCCCCCGAACGTCATCGGGGGGCGCCGATCGGTTACCATGGTATCCTCGGGTCTTCTTTTGACACGAGGCTACATGGCTTATGCAGGTTCGTTACAATGAGCCAGTGGCTCATTGTAATGTATGACCTGCAAAAATGCCATATATTGCAATACTGCAGTATATGGTAGGAGCGATCTGACCATCTAGGGTTAATGTACCCTAGATGGTCTAAAAAATAGTGAAAAAAAAAAAAAAAAAGTTTAAAAAATAAAAAAAATTAATAAAATATTCAAAGTTCAAATCACCCCCCTTTCCCTAGAACGGATATAAAACATAATAAACAGTAAAAATCACAAACATATTAGGTATCGCCGTGTCCCAAAATGCCCGAACTATCAAAATATAAAAACGGTTACGGGCGACGGTGACCTCCGAGGCGGGAAATGGCACCCAAATGTCCGAAATGCGACTTTTACACCTTTTTACATAACATAAAAAATGAAATAAAAAATGATCAAAATGTCGCACAGACCTCAAAATGGTAGCAATGAAAACATCGCCTCATTTCGCAAAAAATGACCCCTCACACATCTCCTTGAGCCAAAGTATGAAAAAGTTATTAGCGTCAGAAGATGGCAAAAAATGTTTTTTCTTTTTTGTACACATTCGTTTAATTTTTGAAAATGTATTAAAACACAATAAAACCTATATAAATTTGGTATCACCGCGATCGCACCGAACCAAAGAATAAAGTAGGCGTGTTATTTGGAGCGAAGAGGGAAAGTCTTAAAAACTGAGCCCACAAGAACGTGACGCACGTCCAAATTGCTCCTTTTTCTTCATCTTGGCACCCATAATAATTTTTATAAAAAGTGGTCCCACAGAAAATAACACTTCACACAGCTCTGTATGCTAAAGAATGAAAAGATTCTGGTGTTAACCACTTAGCGCCGAGGCGAGGCCTTTTTCAGTTTTTTTGCGTTTCCATTTTTAACTCCCCCATCTTCAAAAATCTATAACTTTTTTTCCATGTACAGGCAGTCCCCGGGTTACATACAAGATAGGGTCTGTAGGTTTGTTCTTAAGTTGAATTTGTATGTAAGTCGGAACTGTATATTTTATCATTGTAATCCCAGCCAGAACTTTTTTGGTCTCTTTGACAATTGGATTTTAAAAATGTTGGGTTGTCATAAGAATCAATATTAACACTAAAGCTTCATTACAGACGCATGTGATAACTATTATAGAGGTTTATTGTAGCCTAGGACTAAAGTACAATAAATTACCAATATCCAGAGGTCCGTTTGTAACTAGGGGTCGTATGTAAGTCGAGTGTTCTTAAGTAGGGGACCGCCTGTAAAGAGCTGTCTGAGGGCTTGTTTTCTGCGTAACAAATTGCATGTCAGAGCAACAGTATTTAATATTCCATATACTGGGAAGCTGGAGAAATTGGGGAAACACTTTTGTGGGCTTGAATTTAATGGCTATTAATGACTATTTTATACTTGAGTGTACGAAGTTGTATGTGGTGTAATTTTTTTCGAGATTAGATGACTTTTTCAATGCTACCAATTTTAGGACTATTGATGACTTTCTTAAGTTTTTTATGTTAAGTAAAATGGCGAAAAAGTGGCATTTTTGACTTTGGCCGCTATACAACCATTATATTTTGATCGATCGGACATTTTAGGAACATGGTTTTTACCGTTTATATTTATATCAGTTCTAGGGAAAGGAGGAGATTTTTTTTTTTACCCTATTCCCTAGGGTACTTTAACCCAAAGTTGTCCTCAGGGCTATGTATGAACCGTCATGGTAACAGATTGTCGCCCCCCGATTATGTCTCAGGGAGAAATGATCTAAGCCAATGTGGCTCACCCAGCGGCAATATGCAGCAAACAGCCACCTTGTATTGAGAGGCCTCAGCCCGTGAGCCCTCTTCACACAGCGGCAGTCGACATGTGATGTACTAATGTTACACTTCAGTGAGGGATTAATATAAAATGTATAATTTATTTTGTGTCTTATACATTTTCTATCTCCATATATGGACAGTTTGTGCTATTTCCCTGATGATGTAGTGCAACACATCTATTCAACGGCTTCCACGGCCCAAAAAATCCATTCAAAGGCTTCCCTGCCTAATATCTTCTCTGTGGATTTCCCTATAGAAAGCTACTTGGAGTATGTAGAATGGCAGAAATCATTCAGTACCAAAAATGATAGAAACCTGGTACTGGGGTTTCCAAACATCATGCAACCCTACTCCTATCATGGACTTTGTCCTGGCCATTTGTGTCGTTTCATAACTTACAGAACTTACACATGGACTATCATGGACTTTGTCCTGGCCATTTGTGTCGTTTCATAACCACAATCCTGATGTGGTTATGAAAAGTAACATAATTTCCCTGTAACGATGGTCATTGGTCCCAGGAAAAGCAGGACAATTTTTGATGTTCCACTATGCACTACTTTAAATGATGATATCTCTGGAAAAGCTTTACATAGCATAACAAATTTAACTTTGTTTTTTTCAAGACATGTGAGACTATCTTTATACAATAGTTTTGATAATTACATATGTCAAATTTGCTAATAATTGACTACGAAGTTGAAAAAATAAGAATTTTAGTCATTTTTCCAATTAAAGCTTTTTTTTTTTTTTTTTAAAGTAGTAACTTTTACCCAAACTATGTTATAAATATGTACAGCATTATTCCATCACCCTTTCCCAGTTACAGCTACAGATGCAGAGGGTGCATGTACTTCTGCAATAATGAAAAGTAAGAGTTTCCTGCAGCTCCTTCTATATTCTGCCTTCTGCTGAGCGTCTGGAGGGGGGCTCAATTCAAACCAATATCTCCTGAAACCTTGAACCTAGAAACAATTATTAGACAGGAGAGTTTCACCTTTCATATGATACATGGATTGTGTATGGATGCTCAACAGATCCGGAGATATCTACTCTTACAATCGGCAATAAAAAGCATCCATACACTATCCATATATCACTAAAGGAGAGATTCTCCTGTTTAATATGACACGAGAACTGTGTTTCTAGGGCAAGGGTTCAGGAGACAGTCATTTGAATTTGGTCACTGTCATGTCACTGATCAACGTCCTTTCTGCAATCTGTCACAGTGAAAGCTGCCGTATATTTACTTGGAGCGGTACTAAAGGGGGTTAAAGGGAACCGGTCATCAGCAACTGGCCTAATAAACCACTACCAATATATTGTCAAGCAGCATAACACCTTCAGGTTTTTGTTTCTTTCTAAATTGGTTATAAACTCTCCGCCTCCTTGACTTTTTAACACTGAAGTCAAGGCGGGAAGGACTGAACGCCTCGTCCTCTGTTATTGACATTGAGCATCAGACTTCAGGAGATCTGGCTATTGATGTCTTTAGATACAGGACTATCAATTACAGTGAAAAGGGACTTTCTGAGGAAGGGAGAGCTTGACTTCAGTGTTAAAATCTGTTTCATTGGCTTTATAAAACGAATTTACATCTCACTTGAAAGTTGGTTTTCTGCATGATGCCACCAAACTGGGTCATAAAAGAAACACAATCTGGAAACTGCTCAGCTGCTTGGCAACTGGTACTCGTAGCGGCTTATTAGTTCAATTTCCAATGACAGGTTCCCTTAAACATATGCATACATACACTCAGCTTTTAATGTAACTCTCTCTGTTAATGTCCTCTCAAGGAATATGCACCGTTGAATTTACAACCCCCAAATTTTGCACAGTGACTCCCAGTTACACAGGTTACTAGCTTTTGAGTCAAAATTTTCACCCAGTGCTTTTTCAAAATATAATTATTAACAACCATATAGAGGTGCCATAGTCTACTGGCTACTGTGGTAGTTAGCAACCAATGACAGCTCAGCTTCTATTTTGCCACAGGTCATTAATATATAGGCAATGAGTATAAGACAGCTTATGTGTATGGTAATATGGTTAGAGACATACAGACAGAGAGAAATAGAGATAGGTATATAGATATAAAGATATATAGATGCAAAGATATAAAGATAGATAGATATCTAAAAACATAGAATGGGGCAGTTAGAAATAGCCCTAAGAACAATTTTTTCAGTAGAAAATAAAACTACTGAAATCACAAAGCATTTCTTACCATCATCTAAAGTGATGTCCTGTAAGCCAATTGACTGGAAGTTCAAATCACCATCCTCAGGCTCAGGTTTAGGTTTAACAGATAGAGAAGAGTCATTGTGGTGGAATGGAGAAGAGTCCTGAATTGCATGGTGCCCAAGAGTGACATTGTGGGGAAGGTTAACCAGTCCATGGCTTTGGGTTTGTGAAGCCAGTTGTCCAGAATGAATCAGGGATGTGGGAAATGGTGATGAGGCTTTTACACTTGATGTTGGGGATTCATATGGGATAGGCTGCATCTGAGGAGAAGATGGACTGGGCAGTGATGAGGAAGTTAATGCGCTTGTATGAGCATTGGTAAAGGAAGAGGTAGGGCCTGGTTTTGTCAGGTGGTAAGAGACAGATGGAAGCTGAAGTGGTAGATGTCCAATCGTCAGACTTGTTGAAGATGATGGAATGGTATTCTTGCCACCAGTGTTTGGACAAGAGTAGCCAATCTGCTGGAGATGTGACGATTGCACTGCATGGACCAATGGATCAAGGATGGCAGGAGATGAGGTGGATGGACTTAATCTTGATGTATGGTAATGCATCATTGCCAAAGACTGATGACCATGGTTGACCAAATGAGAAATACCAGTTTCTTGCGGAAATGCATCAAACCCTTGAGCAGGGACTGGATTCAATGGAAGACCGGACTGTCCATTGTACATTACATTAGACTGCATAGATGAATAGGAAGACCTTGTGGCTGAAGATGATACATGATACGACTGCTGTAACAATGGAGGGAGGCATTCTGCTCTCCCATTTAGGTTCCTACCTTGTGTAAGGCGGGGAACTCCATGATTCACCAGTGAAGAGAATGTAGGTTGAGAAGGGCATCCTAGACTTCGATCCAAAGAGGACATGAGATTATCATGATTAGGTCTCTGATCTGTAGAAGGGCTGTCAGAGTCCACAGACTGCTGATTAGAAACATTCACTACCTGGGGTAGAGATACAGAAGATGTTGTTGGTATAGCTTCTTCTTCTGCATGTTCTCTTTTAAGCATAACTGTTGAAAAAGAAGACATCAATTATGGGATGTATGTGCCAAATGCCTTTTTCTATACATCATAAAACATAAATAGGCATTAAAAATAATCCTGTGCCCTATTTACATTCAATTGTGTCAGTATATCTTCTTTTCATTCCATTTTATGTCCGTTTTAGTGTTTATGTATTGAAAGGGAGTCTACCAGCAACCATATTATCATGCAAGCATAAAAAAAACAAAAATCGCGGCTTATTCAGATTGCACTTTCGTCTGACTGTTCGCCGTTTTCAGGATTTGTGCAGCTGTGATAGGTATTTAACAGGGGTTTGCGCTGGGATTGTGTCACACATGATCGTTTTTTGGCGCAGCTGCACTGGCTTTCATGAGACAGAAATCGGGGGCTTGCCGTTCCAACCGATTCGGACTGAGCGCGGGAATTAATTTCTGTCGCAATCCAATGCACCAGGAAGAAGAAAGTGAACTGCGTCGGAACTGAGTGGGGAAGCGACTCATGCAGGATATCAGGCGCACATTCTTAATGAATCGCGGCAAAGTGCATTATCGTCGGACAATGCACTTTGGGCGAGTTTGGGATAAGCCTTCCAGACACACCTAATATTAGGGAAAATGATGGTTTATGTACTTCTTAGTACACCATAGATGGTGTAAATTTTCTTCTTTCTACACTATGGAGAGGGGTGGGTGGGGGGAGATTTATTCAGCAGTCTACAACAGAATTCTGTAATTGACCTAAAAGAAAAACTTGTCTACGCTCTATTTATAAATGGTTTTAGACAGTTTTCAGACACTTGTACGACTAGAATGATAAAAGCGACTTGCACTATAAAAAGTGGCATGGCTTCATAGCATAAATTCTGTGCACCAAAAAAAAAGGCCACTACTAGAAAGTAAAGCACAACTAGAAAGTAAAACTATGACAGACTCATCATCCAACATCAGGTTCTTACATGAATCTTGTACATTCACATTGATGTGTGCTTGCCCGGGAGTACACATCAGCTCATAGGAGCTCTCCATGGGAAATAGCACAACATTGCCATTCTTATGGCCGAATATAGAGCAAGCTCCATCTTGTTTGCGGTCATGTCATGGTAGGATTAGCAAACATTGTGCTCACTGTAACACGTCCGGCGCCACTGGCATCTATAGGGACGTATATCCGGCCGCATATGTCCACATCGGGCCGATGTGAATGGGGTCAAAGACAGTTTGGTCTAACTTTGCACTGTCTTACCTTATTACATTGTTCATAAATATGCCTCTAGGGTTTTCGGTGGGAGGTTACCCGCTGGGCAGTTTCAATCTGTCTACGTCAGAAAACCGGAGTAATTATGACCTGAAATGTTGTGCGTCATATTTACTGAATGATTTAGGCCATTTTTAGGCTGCTCCACCTTGACTCCTCTGCACAGAAATAGCTTGTGCACAAGATTAATCACCGAGCATCAGTCGCAGTAATTAATCTGGCAAAGTAGGGAATGGTCTAATTCTATTCTGCACTGTACTAGAGACTCATTAATACATACTAGATGACAGTTAAGGAGAAAAAAAAAAACAGTTAACCAGCTGACTTGACCAATTCTATGATGCACGAAAAGCTAACTAACACAAATTTACAAAAGATGATAACAGTGGTCAACAAGTGATTCAAATAACTGGAGCACATTGTCTCAGAATGCGTGTAGTCTAGGGCAGTGCCACTAGATATCAGTATTGGACATTAAACAAAAGACCGCAACAAGTCTAAGTCTAAAGGAAGTCCTCAAGAGACAGCAGCAAGGAGTCCACAAGGAACAGACCCATCCATGTGTTTTCAAGGGCCAATCTACAGAGGAACCTGCCTTGTATCTGCCCAGGGGCAAAAACCAGTTTATGAAAGAGAGAACTACCCCTCTGAAGCAGGAAACCCCTCACAATCAATCTTTCCCACTGTCTTTGGAAATCTTCAAATAAAAAAAGGGAAATCCAACCCTACCAGCTTCTCGTCATCCACCCCAAGCCAATGACTACAGTTGAGGAAAGATCATGGCTGCTTCAAGCTTGACCCGTTTGTTTGATGGAACAAAAGAAACGACTTAATGCAAGAGGGTAGCATTGTTGAGAACCATCTTAGTGCTTCCGTCTGACATAAACCTATGAAATGGCGATCAAGCCTTCCAACTAAAGCTATCTTAGGGCAAATTGGGGAAAACATAAAAAATATTTAAGAAACGGAAAAGGTGTCCAGATAAATTGTGTAGGCCACTTCATAAATTATCTTTACTTGTGGTGTGATTTTGGAGCTGATAGATTACCATTAAAAAGTCTTAAACCTTCTATATTTGGGTATGGAGGAAATTTTACTGTAAAATTACAGATTTCATTAGTAAAGGCATAGAGGCAGATTTATAAAAAGTGTCCTAAGGTTAGACAGTGCAGAGTACGACAGGACACCACATTTATTTATAAAAGTGTCCATTGCTGGATAATAGTCCCTACGACTTTCTAGTCGTACTCTGCACCTCCTATTAGTTGGCTTACTTTACTCCAGAAAGTTAAAACACTATTCTGGCGTGTTAGCAGTAGTTCATTTTTGGTGAGAGGCCGCCTCCCTTATCATAGGTCACGCCCCCTTTTGTCGAGCAAGCCGTAGGAGAGACAGAAAACGGTCTAAAACCCTTTATAAATGTGGTGCAGACATTTTTTTTTTTTTCAAACTTTGACAGAATTCTGTGGCAGACAGATTAATAAATCTCCCCCATAATTTTTAAAGGTAATGGAAATCATTTGTTTAACTGGTTAAGGACCAGGCCCTTTCTTGTTTTTTCATTTCCATTTTTCACTCCCCACCTTCAAAAATCTGTAACTTTTTTATTTTTACTCGTTAAGACCTCTGTGGTGCCTTTTTTTCTGTGTAACAAATTGCAATTCATAGTGATGGTATTGAATATTCCAAGCGAATATTTGAAAAATTCCAAATGTAGTGAAAATGGTGAAAAAACGCATTTGCGCTGTTTTCTTGTGGGCTTGGATTTTACGGCTTTCACTGTGCGCCCCCCAAATGACATGTCTACTTTATTCTTTGGGTCGATACAATTACGGGAATACCAAATTTGTATAGGTTTTATAATGTTTTCATACATTTACAAAAATTAAGCTACAGCATTCTCAAGGCTTGTTTGGTTCATATTGCAGGAAATCAAATGGTAGATTTCCTTTAACCCCTTAACGCCAAAGCCACATGTCACCTTCCTGACACGGCCCATTTTTTCAAATCTGACCTGTGTCACTATAAGTGGGTATAACTTTGGAATGCTTTAACATATCCAAGTGATTTTGAAATTGTTTTCTCTTGACACTTTGTACTGCGTGTTAGTTTAAAAATTTTTGGTATGTTTTGCATTTATTCATGAAAAAAATCATGTGGTGAAAATTTGGAGAAATTGCGATTTTCAAAATTTAAAATGTTCTACTTTGCTGTCATAACAGCAAAAAAAAACAAAACAAAATAAAATTCACCAAATGTCTACTTGATGTGGACATGGTTTTTTATGCATAATCCTACAATGCTACAATGCTCCTGTTCAATGTATCCTGGCACCTCTCTCTCATGCAGACATCCATCTAACCCCCCCCAAGCTCCTAACATCTGTACCATCTTCTCACACAGAACACAGCCAACAATGTATACCATCAAACTTGGGACACAAAGGTCATAGATCCAGGCACCATGTAATCTTTTCATATTTGTGATCCATGATCAACTAGAAATTTTAAGACATATAGGGGGTCATTTACTAAGGGCCCGATTCGCTATTTTTCGTCGGGTTTCCCGAATATTACCGATTTGCGCAGTCTTTCCCCTGAATTGTTTTTCCCGGGTTTTTGGTGCACGCGACAGGATTGTGGCGCATCGGCGCTGGCATGCATGCGGCGGAAATCGGGGGCGTGGACGTCGGAATAACCTACGGATGCAAGGCACGGAGGTGCCGACGTTACCATGGTAACACTGAGGTCCAATAAGGACCCCAGGGCTGCCTATAGTTGCTGCCTGTTAGGATCGTGCACTGTGCACAATATAACAGTGCAGCTGTCAGCCTATGCAGAATGCCTGTAATATGACTGACTGTAATATGCTGCAATACCTTAGTATTGCAGTATATTACAATGAACAAGTGAACAAATGATAACTTGTTCATGTCCCACCCTGGGACAAAATAAAACAGTAAAAAAAAAAGTTAAAATAAAAGTGAAATTAAAGAACATTATTAAAAAAGAATAAGTCCCCTGAAGTCCCGTCCCATGCAGTAATCAAATAAAACAAAAAAAAGTGAAAAATAAAAAAAAACAAAAAAAAACCACACACAACATATAGGGTATCACAACGTCCGTAACAACCCGTACAATAAAATGAAATTGTCACAAAACCCGTACAGTGAATGCCATAAAAAACACCAAAAAACCTAAAAAATTATGAAATTTTCACATTTTGGTCGCATAAAAAGCGCATAAAAAGTGATCAAAAAGTAAGATTTACCCCAACATGATACCAAGAAAAAGTACAGCTTGTCCTGCAAAAAATAAGCTCCAAACCAGCTCTGTAAACAAAAAATATAAAATGTTCTGCCCATTGTTACATGGCGATACAAAAACAAACATTTGTCACAAAATGAGTTCTATATTCTGCAAAACAAGTTAACCATAAAAAAAGCTATATAAATGGGGTATCACCGTAATCGTGATGACCAATAGAATAAAGATAACACATTATTTTTATGGTTCGGTGAACATCCGGGGAAAAAAAAAATGCTAAAAACCATAAAGAAGAATTAATGATTTTTTTTTAACCACTACCAAGAAAAAGAGTTAATAAAATCTGATTATTAGCTATTGAATCCCCTGTAAATGATGCACCTGAAAAGTGGATCTCATCCACAAAAAAAAGAATCCCCCATATGTCCAAACACAAAAAAAAATAAACATTTTATAGCCTGTAAAATGTGACATTGCAGATCTGCTATGAATGGGGCTCCTTCCCTTCTATGCCCAGCCCTGTGCCCTTACAGCAGTGACCACCACCTTTGGGTCATCCTCATACTCAAGAGAAATTGGGTATCAAACTTTGTGGAGTTTTTCGTCATTTAATACTTTGTAACGGTTTAACTTTTGGCCAAAATTAATATATTGTCTAAATTACAGCTCCATTTTGTTTTAACCCCTGTGTAGCATCTAAAGGGTTAACACACTTCTTAAAGTTGATCTTAAAGTTGGTGTAGCTTCTAAAATGGCGTGATTTATGGGGTTTTACTGTTATTTAGGCCTCTCAAAGTCACTTAAAGCTGAGCAGGTGCCTCTAAATAAGGGTTTTGGCGATTTTCATAAAAATGTCCCCGGTACGCAGCCAGCAGCCCCCTGTATACAGCCAGCTCACTCTCTCCGTGCGGGGCTGGCTCGCTGACGTTCTAGCGTGTTTGCCGCCTGACAACACAGCTTGAGCACTGGCACTGCATGTAGAGAGGGAGCCAGAACATAATTGCACAGAAGAGGACCTCCCGGGGGGCGTCGGAAGGAGAGTACACTTTTTTTTTTTTATACACTCCAGTGTGCTGAAAAACTCGAGTATACGCGGTAATCTTTTTTTCTTTTATTTATTGCAAGGTATAACAGATCAGACTTTATAACGTTTCGGTCACGGCGACCTTTGTCAAGTTAGATCTGGCCTGTAATAAACAAAATAAGATAAGTCTATAGTGAAAGAGATATATACATATATAAAACAACATAAACATATCAAAATGAATCAGGTGTATAGACGATATATAGAAATAAACAAGTGGGAATAAAAATAATAGGAAATGCAGCAAAAATGTAGAAGGGGAGGACTAACCATGAGCTAACATTAGTAGGTGGAGAGATGCTCTATAGATTTTGCGCGAGTAGAAAAGAGAGCTGAAGGGACAAGTAAGATAATAGATCAGGTGAAAAAGGAATATGTATCATAATAGTAATGTCCTGGAACGCTATTGTGTTTGCCGGCGTGTATCGCGTCACCGGAAGTAGGAGGGGACGTGATGTGGTAGGGGATCGCTTGCATAGGTAGCTATAGCAACGCATCTCAGATTTAAATGAAACGACAAAGCTAAAGGAAAAAGTTGATAAAACAATTATAGACTTTCGTGTTGAAATTGAAAGTAAGAAAAGAGCCAAGAGCCTTAGAGACACAAGACTATCAACACAAAAGGGTATACAAGTGGCAAGATTCCAGCCCAGCTTTCAAGGATACCGCCCGAGACGATTCTAACGACGATCATCCTCATCCAGCGGTGAAAGATCCTCAGATTCACGTCAGAAACACAGTTTTTTAGGCTACAGACGCCCGCCCACATCCCACCAACATCCAGAACCACAAGACACAAATGACCAACGAGAAGAGGGTGGCAAGAAAACAACCTGCTCCTCCACGATCCCAGACCTGCTCCCAGGTGAATGTGACCAAGTTGTTAAAATTCCTTCCAAACACTAACACCTACAGAAAAGCAAAGGCCTCAGCTTTTGCCCAACCCCCTCGCTTAACACCTTTACCCTAGAAGATGACCTACATCGATTCTTTAGATCCATTTGTCTCAAAACCCCCCACATGTCAAGAACTTACACCTCCTCTAACATCACTACTGACAAATTAGGACTACATAACAAAAGCCATTACAACCCACCGAGACTCCACCATAGAGACATACAAAATCTACACACGGACATAAAAAGGAACAAAGAAAACACAAGCACAATTCCAATCTCAGCCCCTCAGAGCGCCAAGCCCTCTCATCCTTACAAGGTCCCAAAAAACTTATTAAACCAGAAGAAAAGGGGGGAGCCATAGTAGTCATGGACAAAACTGATTACATCAAAAACTCCCCAGGAACCCTACGCCACAAATTGCTAACTCCTTTCAGAGTGTTATTTCCAAATACCAGTCCCAGGGTACCATAGATGCTAAAACAGCACAATTTTTGACTAACCATCACCCAATTACTACAGTTTTGTATACTCTTCCCAAGATCCACAAAAGATTAGACATTGGTCAAAAAAACTTTTCTCTTGGAAACCACATAATTTCTAGACTCTTCCAGAAGGGTAGTAATACTCCTCTTACCGATTTTGAAGAGTATTTTTTTTAGCCGAGGAGGAGTATGAAATTTTTATGAATACAAAATATACAACTCCTAGTCGTATATAGTGTTAATAGACATCTACAATTTTTGTAATATTACATGTATTTAACAAGTGGTGCACAACCATGTGACTGTCTCCTCATAAATTTCAGCCAGAGAGGGCCAGGCCAACGCCAGTTTCAAACTCGCAAGAGCGGCCCATGGCTGACGCCAACCACAGACCCCCCACAGAGCAGGCAATGGCTGATGTCGCCACCAGACTCCCTACAGAATAGGCCAGGGCTGATGTCGGCCAGAGCCGCATAGGGATGGCCTTGGTTGGTGCCTGCCCCAGACTCCCAGACAGAGCGGGCCGAGGGTGACAAAGTTAATTTAATTTTACTATTTCACTTATTTTGTAGATGATTGAGGGCATACCACTTTAATTTTTGCTTTTTTCCCCCCTTTTTTTTTTTTATTACAATTTTCTTTGTTTTATAAGGGCACAAATGATACCTGCTAATCATAATATATATATATATATATATATCATAGATAACCGTGATCTAATGGTAACAGTAATCTAACATCCCATTGGATCACTGTTATCAGTGATCTGCATGCGGAGACATGCAGAGAGGATGCAGATAGCATCGTCCCAGCAAGCTTCTCACTGTATACAGGGGCTGTATATGCATATAAACAAACGCAATGCATATGCTGCCCACACAAACACATGCAATAGATATACTGCCCACACATAAACACATGCAATACATATACTGCCCACATATAAACACATGCAATACATATGACACACTGAAACTGCACACACAAACAAACATACATATGACACATTAACAGTTACTTCTACACACTTACAGCCTATGATGAAGATAGAAATCTTCCAAATAGATCCCACGTCCCCCAGGATATCAGTGCAGGGGTCTTTACAGAGGCTGCACGGGAAGCTCAGCGTCTTCTCTCTGTGCTGGATCCCATATATGTCAAGCCTACTGATCGCAATACGCTACTACATTTCTCAAGCTCCCATCCTCCACAAACAAAAGTCTCTAACTACATCACAATTCAGCAACAGAATTATTAGTGACCTGGCAGAAAAGATAGAAAGGTTAACTGAAATGTTAGCCAAATTTCAAAAAAGAGGATACCCACTTTACAAAATAGGGAGACAAGACCCCCTAAACCAGCGGTTCTCAACCTGTGGGTTGCGACCCCGGTGGGGGTCAAACAACCAAATCGCAGGGGGTCGCCTAAAGCCATGGGAGCCACGATTTTATTGCATTTTTTGGCACGAATACAATATTCTTGTACATAGTTTGGGGCCACCGCAACATGAGGAACTGTATTGCGGGGTCACAGCATTAGAAAGGTTGAGAACCACTGCCCTAAACAAACACTGAATACACACAAAGAGCAGACTAAACGCATACCTTTAGCACACCACTATCATCCAACATCCCCTCTCCTAACCAAGGTCATTAACAAACACTGGCCATTATTAAAACAGGCCTATCCTAATGTCGAGGAATTCCAGTCTCCACCTCTTACCTGCCACAAGCGCATTAAGAATTTGAGAGGCAAACTTGTACGCATGGACATTTGCAGCTTCACAAAAAAAAAAACAAAAAAAAAAAAAACAGACTTTTCTTTCCACCCCGAAAAGGGCACATTTCCATGCCTAGACTGCAGCCAATGCTCTGCAGTCATCCGCAGGGAACACTTCAGCCATCCAAGGACTGGGATGTCCTTGTGGACTTTTATACGTGGAAACCTCAACTCCGATTCAAGACAGGATCCACGATATGTACCAATCACAATCTGTTACTAGTTCCTGCACACTTCAATGCGCATAACCATCATTCATCACAACTGTGCTTACAAGTGATCCACTCCGTGGAAATTCCCCTCAGAGGTGGGAACAGGATCATGCTATTACACAATCAAGAATCCTACTGGATTCATACCTTACAAACTATTGAACCTTTGGGGTCTCAACATGGCATATGATTGAATATTTACATAATATCATATGACTTCAGGGTTACCATATCTCACAGCCTCTTGCTATTGTACTAATTTTTGGTCTAAAGACGGGACTAATTTTTCTAATTTTTCATTTAATGAGGAAGTCTTTTCAATCTGTTTTTTCTTACAGAAAAATAGAAACTAGAGACGAGTTATAGTATCTGCATATATCCAGTGGGATGGTTAAAAACACAAATAGTTATAATAAGCTATAATATAGGATGTACCCCAAACATATATACATTCTCCTCTCTTCTTGTTTTCAATGTATTATCTTGCTTCTTTCAATTGCTCTCGCCCAGACATCAGGATTTTTCTCCTTCCTACAGCGATCCAATGTATACAGCCTCCATGCATCCTTAGGGTTAACACTATTCCAGACATTTTTTCACTGTACTGATATGGTGACATATTTACCTACATAAGTGACAGCTTACCGATATGTTGCCATACTTATTTACATAAGCGACTGCGCTTCAAATTGCAGCATCTATCTTCGATACAGATGCATTGCTTTAGCTACCTCTACTAGCGATTTCCTTCCTCATTGAGTCTCCTCCTACTTCCGGTGACACGATACACGCCTCTTTCCTCTTTCACCTGACCAATTATCTTACTTGTCCCTTCAGCTCTCTTTTCTACTAGCACATAATCTATAGCCCATCTCTCCACATACTAATGTTAGCTTATGGTCAGTCCTCCACTTCTACAATTCTATGTTGTTTTATTAAATATAATATAAAATATAATATAAACATATATATATATATATCACACATACATATATATCTTTCACTATAGACTTATCTTATTTTGTTTATTACAGGCCAAACTTGACAAAGGTCGCTATGACCAGCTCATGGACAAGGCAATGGGTAATCCCTGTGCGCCCACATATATCAATTTTCTCCTGGGCTGGTGGGAGGAGACGGTAGTGTTTGGTGATATTCCACTACCTGGGATTGAAAATGTAGAACCGTGGCTACCCTTCATTCATGACATGCTTGTATTGTGGAGGGGTAGTAAAGATAGGTTCAAGTTGCTGTTATTCAACCTATCTCTAAGTTTCATGAGCCCAAGGTTTAGGTATGAGATGCATCAATCATCATTAGCCTTTTTGGATGTTTTGATTACTTAATCCAATAAAGGAACCCTTCAGAAATATTTCTATAGGAAATAGCCTTTTGAGATGGGAGAGCAGCCACCCCCTTCCTTTTAAAAAGGGAATTCCGAAGCGACAGTTCCTAAGATTTACGATGCAAGCTGATGTTATAAGGGTCTGATGGCATTTAAAGATTCAGCAACCAGCCATCTGGTATGGGAAGGGTTTAGCCTGTGAGCACTATCTATCCTTGTGCTCCCGACGCACGCTGTACTATTAAGGCACACGTGAAGAAGGGGTTAAGAAGTTATAATCCGTCCCTATGGTTTCTTATGATAAAGTACTAAGATGTGGGATGATTTTTACTTTTAAGTATGACACAAACACAATGGGGCAGATTTATCAAGTGTCTGAAAGTCAGAATATTTCTAGTTACCCATGGCATCCAATCACAGCTCCCCTTTAAAATATTCATGAGCACTGGTAAAATGAAAGCTGAGCTGTGATTGGTTGCCATGGGCAACTAGAAATATTCCGACTTTCAGACACTTGATAAATCTGCCCCAATGTTGTGAATTGCTCAGATGAGCATGTTTAGGTTTATGACCAATTCAAAAGGAGCTCAACATGATTTGCTGCTTAAATCTCTGTGTAACAAGTTTCCCTAGATAACGTTTTACTAAATGTTGAGTAGTGATAAAGAATGTATTAATTCCACCATCTTTAGGGCTTGATAATCACATTCATTTCTACTAAATAAAAAAATTAAGAAAAAAGAAAGCTATATAGAATTACTATAATGCAAACTAACCTGGAGTATAGGTAAACCGCTGTGACTGGCTACGTTTTCTTTTCCCGTTGCATAGATAAAACTGTATTTGAACTCCTGTCACAATTGACTTGTTGTGGTAAGGTGGAATTTCAACAACAATTTCATTCTGTAAAGAAGCAAATGCTCATTCAGTACATCGCACTCTTTCTCTCTATAAATAAATATATAATACATATTCATATAATCTCTCCTTTAATTAATTAAGAACTCAATTTTAAAGAACTCCATTTGTTAAATTTTTTTTTTTTATATAATTGTGTTTTTATTATTATTTTTCAAAAATATTTAACAAACAAGTTATCATGTACAAATATCACATAAAAATTTTCCAATAATAAAATAATTAAAAGACAAAAGAGAAGGGATCTATTTCCCCGTGGAGTATCAACAGTGTAAATATCCTGTTTGCGTATCATAATGCAAAATCCAGCAGTAACATATGCCTACTATATTAAAACAAATACCAAAGATGGCATCATATCAATGCTTAACCATTCTGAAGAGGTTGGGAAAAAGGGTACGGACAAAGACAAAGTCATTCATACTCACTACGACAACAATTACCACTTGGGAAGACACTAAAAGGATGGCCCTGTCACTCTCCTCCTCCTGCTCGTTCCTCAATCCAGTAGCGGTCCCATCGATCCCAGGTTTTGTCAAACTGTGGAATACGATTGTTCAGGGAAGCGGTCAGATATTCCATACTGCGAGTTTCTCTAACCCTAGAGAGAAGATCCATTCGGGAGGGGGGGGGCTTGTCTCTTCCAAAACTGCGCTATCAGACATCTCGCAGCTGTGAGAATGTGTAGGCTCAGTTTTGTGGTCGCCTTGGCCATGGGGTGTGGAGAGACGTTCAGCAAGTGAAATAATGGGGAGAGTGGGATATCCACCTCTACGACCTCCCGAAGGAGAGTCTTTACTTCCTGCCAAAAAGGCTGCAACAATGGGCACGTCCAGAAGATGTGTTGAAGAGTACCTCCAACTGAGCCACATCGCCAGCAAGTATCTGGTGTGTCTGGGAATAATCTGTGCAGCAAGGATTGGGTATGGTACCACTGCATCAACAGTTTGTACTGGTTCTCCTTATGTGTAGCACACAGGGAGGTCTTAGCCGCCCTATGCCAAATCAGTCGCCAAGTGTCCTGAGATATCGGCCCCCCCACTATGCTCTCCCACTTGGCCATATACGGGTGTGCAATGAGCTCGTCTGGGCTGGGATGGAGTAGTATCATGTAGATATCTGATATGAGTCCAGATGTTTGGGTCGCAGTTTTGCAAATGTGTTCAAACGTAGTGGGTGCCGAGACTGTTGCAGCACTGTCCAGGGATTGTAAAAAGTGTCTAATTCGAATGTAGTGAAAATTGGCCGCCTGTGGGAGATGGAATTTATCCTGTAGGGCTGCAAAGGGCAAGATCTTCCTATCGCGGTAATCCACAATATCTGCAAATCTAAATAAACCCTTCTCATGCCAGGGTTTAATTTCCTGCCCAGCCCCAGCTTGTTGCATGAGGGGAGTGTGTAAAAAGGATTGCATAGGGGAGCACTTGGACACCAATGGGAACCTGGCCAAACAGGCCCTCCATAACTTAATCGTGAATGAGATAGGGCCTAGTTGGGAATCAGGCAGCGCAGGCGCCTCTTTGGGCCAAAGGTAGGAGTTAGGATGAAAGGGGGCCAGCCACAGTTTCTCTATCTCCATCCACTTAGAGAATGCCAGTAGGGTGGACCATGCAGGAATGCGTCTCAAGTGTGTTGCCCAGTAGTATTTGGTTATGTCCGGCACCGATAGGCCGCCCCTGGATTTGTGAGAGAGTAGAACAGACCTGGAAACTCTGTGTCTCTTTTTCGCCCAGATAAAGTGCAATATTGATGCTTGCAGGGACCTCAGAGCGCCCAACGGCACCGCTACTGGCAAGGTTTCAAAAAGGTACAGCAGCTTAGGCAGAATAGTCATTTTGACCGCTGCTATCCTGCCAAAAAGAGAGAGGGGGAGACTGTTCCAGTTATTAAGGAGAGTCCTTATTTCCTGAAAACTACCAGGAAAATTCTGCCCATACAGTGTATTGTAAGAGGGGGTCAGAAGTATCCCCAGATACTTAATAGCGTCTGCTTTCCAATTATATCTGAATGTGGCCTTCAATTGGTCTACCAGCGGTTGGGTAAAATTGAGGGGCAATGCCTCCGTCTTTGAGGTGTTCACTTTATAGCCCGAGAGACGGCCATATTGTTGTAGCCTCGCTTGTAGGTTGGGTAGGGAGATTAGGGGCTGAGTGATGGTGAGCAGGATATCATCTGCGAACAACGACAATTTAAATTCCTTGTCTCTAACCATAACACCATGGATATTGGGGTCTAGACGGATAATGGAGGCCAAGGGTTCAATGCAAAGAATAAAGAGGAGGGGAGAGAGTGGGCAACCCTGACGTGTACCATTCTTGATCCGCAGAGGTGGGGAGGACGCGTGTGGGAGCTTAATTTCTGCTGTGGGATTTGAATATAACTCCCTCAGAGCCTGGAGAAAGGGACCCTTTATTCCTATGTGTTCCAGGACTTGAAACATAAAGGGCCAGCTGAGGCGATCAAACGCCTTCTCTGCGTCTAAACTGAGAATTAGGGCCTGATCTTTTTGCTTATTAATTACATCGATAAGATCAATTGTTCTCCTCGTGTTGTCGCCACCTTGTCGTCCAGGTACAAAGCCCACCTGGTCCTTATGGATTACCTGAGGAATCCACTGAATCAGGCGATTGGCCAGTAGTTTTGTGAATATTTTTAGGTCTGCGTTTAGAAGTGCAATCGGCCTATAATTAGCACAATCGGTTGCATCTTTCCCAGGCTTGGGGATAAGGGTGATATAGGAATGGGTGAAAGTTGTAGGCATGGGTTCACCTTGTAAGAACGCGTTAAACACTTTTGTCATATGTGGCAGCACCACAGGGGAGAAGGTCTGATAATAAAGATATGTTAGCCCATCTGGGCCCGGGGATTTCCCATTTGGCATTTCTTTGATCACCTCCTCTATCTCATCCGACGTTAACTCTGAGTTGAGCGTCTCGATGGCCTCTGAGGGGAGTCCCGGTAGGGAGCAGGAGCTCAAGAAGTCCGAGAGCAGCGTTTTTCTAAGGCCCTCATCCAGGGGTAGAGTATTTGGCAGGGAATACAGTTTGGCATAAAATTCTTGGAAGCGAGAGGCAATCGCTCTCGGGTCATGTAATAGATTTCCCCGGGGATCCCGTATAACATGGGGTGTTTGGTGCTCTCTCTTCTCTCTCAATTGTCTCGCTAGGAGAGAATGGTACTTATTGGCCTGTTCGTAATACCGTTGCCTAGTAAACACTAGTAATTTCTCTACCTCTTGAGTCTGAACCTCTCGCAACTGCTCCCTAACCTCAATTAACTGTTGGAGTCTCCTCCTAGTGGGTTTGGCTAATAGGGCTGCCTCTTGCTTACCAATCTCCTTTCTCAATTCCTTTTCCAGATGGACCCTGTTTCTTTTCAATCTGGTTCCCTGTTCTATACAATGGCCTCTGAAGACCGCCTTGTGAGCTTCCCATATCATAGGGATAGAGGGGATTGAATCCTCATTAAGCTGAAAATATTCCCGTAGTGCTCCATTTAACTCCTCCTTGATCAGGGGTTTCTTAAGAAGGGATTCATTTAAACGCCAATGACATGCCCTCGTTGTGGTATGGCCCTCACTAAGCTGTAATAGGACTGGCGCATGGTCTGACCACGATATGTCTCCCACCTCTGCGGAATGCATCATTCGCAAGAATTGGATGTCTCCAAACCAGTAATCTATACGAGTATGGGTGCCATGTGGTGCAGAGTAGAAAGTAAATGAGCGGTCGCCCGGGTTGCCCACTCTCCACAAATCATATAAAGCAAACCTCCTGATGACTCTACGGAAAGCCGCTGAAATAGTGCTCTGTGATCTAGTGGCGGGATTGGGGTCGATAGCCAGCCGGTCCATATTTTCTGAGAAGATTACATTGAAGTCCCCTCCTATCAGTAGGGGTGCTGCTGGGAGTCTGGCTATTTTATTCAGGACCTTGGTAATGAAGCGGACCTGCGATGAATTGGGGGCGTAAATATTGCATAAAATCACAGGCGAGCCGAACATTTTGCCCTGAATAATGAGAAAGCGGCCCATGGGATCCGCAGTTACTGTCTCAGGCACTATGGGGCACGAGGTGGAGAACAGGATCGCCACTCCTGCTTTTTTGTTCTCCGTAGATGCCATATAAGATACCGGGTAAAGGTGCTTAGCAAAATTAAAGTTCCCCGTCGTATCATAGTGTGTCTCCTGCAAGAACACCACATCTGCTCTACTCCTCTTTAGCTCATTTAGCGTGAGACGTCGCTTGCGAGCTGAGTTGAGCCCCTTTACATTGAGTGTCAAAAGCTGAACCATGGTGAGTTAGCTAACCAATACTCTTGGGCAAGGTACGCTGTCTCCCCTGAATAGGATGTAACTGGACAAGTTCTGTGTTAGGAGGGGGGGGAGGGAGGTAGGAGAGGCTAAGTGTGGCCTTTTCTCCCTAAAGCCCTAGAGTGACTGTACTAAAGGGTGTCAGTGTACAGAAGCCTAGAGCGTCAGAGAAACCCGCAGAGGCAACAGGGGGGGGGCAACAGGGGAAAGGACAAACCTTGCACTCCACAAGACAAACAGTCAAGACAAAAAACAACAAACCCCCCCCCCCCCCCCGAGAGAGAAAAAAAAAAAAAAAAAAAAAAAAGGGGGGGGGGGGGTAATAAGAAAACAAGGATAAATTCCTTATACTATAACCAGGGAGAGGAGAATCTCCTGGCCCTAGTGCAGGTCTATTCAGCTGGTCTACCCCTAAGATGGGGGAGTATAGTCAGCTGAACCATTTTCACCACCTCCTGTATCAACCCTATGCCAGGGTCAGAGGGCGGGATCCGGAGTAGACCCACTCGGTGGGGAAAAACGTGGCAATAGAACCTAATAGAGGAAAAAAGAAAAAAGCATCAAGTGTAGTTCTACACCAAAATAGAAACTGAGATATATCTCTAACTATCGAGACACTAACCCCGGTGCCCTTGTGCAAATTACATCTGAATTCACAAAGGAGGGGAAGGGTACCCCAAATCAATGCAAATATGGGCAAACATAAGACCCCCTTCAAACAAGTATAATAACTATAAAGGATATATGTTCAGCAGATGTTCCTCTCTAATCATAAGAGTCCTGGGATGGAGCTCTGGTTCGCGGCCTTCGTCTCTTCTGTTGCAGCTGGGTCTTATTCTGCGTTTGTCGCATCTGGCGGGGAAGGTCCCCCCAGTCGTGGAGTCGGGATGTTCCAGATGTCGCAGAATTCCTGCAGCTCCTCCATCATTGAGAGCGTCGCCGTTATTCCATCTTTAGTGGCCGACAGGGCAAAAGGAAAGTTCCAGCGATAGGAAATGTCGTGTTGACGTAAAATGTCCAGCAGCGGCCGTAAAATCCGTCTCTTCTGAAGGGTGATCCCAGAGAGATCCTGATAAAGCTGTATGTTATCCCCATTGAAAGCAAAATTCTTTTTCTTCCGCGCCGCAAACATGAGGCGCTCCTTTAATTCAAAGTCATGTACACAGCAGACCACGTCCCTCGGATTTCCTCCCATTACTTTAGGCCTCAATGCTCTATGAGCTCTGTCAAGCTTTACTTGCGTTTCCGGCTCCCCCAATAGTGTCGAGAAAAGCACTTGAAGTGTGGCACGGACATCTTCTTTACCTTCCACCTCCGATAGGCCCCTCACCCTTATATTATTACGCCTTCCTCTATTGTCGAGGTCTTCCAGGTGTCTGGCCATGTCTTGTAGTGTGACAGAATGAGAGTGCAGGGTATGTTGCGTATGTGCAATCTGGCGCCTTGAGTCCGCCTGTCCAGCTTCTAGGTGGTCAATTTTCTGCGTCATGCCCTGTATGTCACGCCGTATCTCCGAAATTTCAGATCTGAAAGCCTCCTTCACTTCAGCAATTAAAGATTTAAAGTCCTCTTTGGTAGGGAGATTCTGAAGATGAGTGTGCCAGAGTGGTTCTGATACCGGTGGTCTCTTGACCGCCATTTCGTCTGTGCCGAAGTGCTCAGGCGATGACGCCCATTCTGGGGGAGGTGCAGCGTAACGGGCAAGAGTAGGGGTTGCACTTAGCTCATCTTCCGTAGCTTGGGACCGGAGGATAAACGGGATTCCAGGAACAAATTCCCCAGGCTGTGGGAGTTGGGGGGATCTCAGTGGGATGTTCTCAAGATGCCGCCCCTGTCCTTCGCTTTCAAACTGACCCTCATCCATAGGGTCGTGTTCTTCTTCAGAGGTCTGCAGATGTTGCAGGTTAGGCTGTTTTAGATGGAGGGGCGACCCCCCCTCAGTGTGGGGTGGGCTGCCTTTCTGGTCAGGATTCTGCGGAGGTGCCCCTTTAGTCTGGCGCTGCTGCGCTGCTGCATTCTGGCGCTGCTGCGCCGCTTCATTCTGGCGCTGCTGCGCTGTTTCATTCTGGCGCTGCTGTGCCACTTTATTCTGGCGCTGCTGCGCCTCAGGAGATCCGCGCTGTCTGTCTAGCTGCGTGCCAAGATGGCGGCTCGGCGCGGCCTGAGAGGCCCGGACTGGATCGCCGCGGGCCACGTGGGGAGGCGGCGCGGCGATGGATACCGCGGATCCCCGCTACCCGCTGCAGGCGTGGGTGCCATGGTGAGGGCGTCTGTCGGCTGTGGCTGGTTCCTCGGCAGGCCGTCGGTTCTCTGGGCAGCACGTGGTCCTGTGCTGGCTGCTGCAGAAGAGCGGAGGAAAAAGCGGGTGAGTGGTATTTCGCCCACCCGTTTCGCGTTCTGGGGTCTTGAGGTCTTTACTCCCCTTCTGGGGGTCTTTTTAGCTTTAGGGGCCAGGGTAGGTCCCCTCCTTTAGGGTAAAATAGGCACCGGGGCTGCAGAGCTGTCTCAATGTGCTGCCATCAGGCTCAGGGTCTAGCCACGCCCCCCATTTGTTAAATTTAACAAATGGAGTTCTTTAAAAAAAAAATTCAAATAAAATAAAATAAACTTTAGATTTTTGTTGCGGAAAAAAAACCCACCATCACTTGTCTCTTTTCAGCCACAATTTTTGCCTCCGCTTCCCACTGTGGCCTTCCATCTAAAAAGGTAAAAAAAATATAATTACATATTTAGTAATAATAGAACACCACTAACTCAAATTTTGTTTAGTACTTTCTAAATACTAAAAGCGTTACTGTTAATTTTTTTTTTTGTCAAGTAACTTAAAGGGGTTATGCCACAAAACAATTGACTACAAAAAGCTGTCAGAGGTTAAAATATTTCAAAAATCTATTTGTAATGGTTACCTGGAATTAAAGATACCTTTCTATTTGTTATTATGATGCTTGTTTAGCCTGTATTCTGCTCCACACAGAAACAGATGTGGGAGGGGACTAGCCAGGCACATGCACAGCACTGACAGCGGCAGTTATTGCACAACTCAGTGCTACAGAGCACTCAGACTTCAGAGTCTCCTTCCACCTGCTGTGCTCAAATAGTCCCTGCATTTACTGATCCCATAGAAGTCCAATAGAAATATGTCATACGCCCCATGTTAAAAGTGCAACAAAAAAAGTTGGTGCAGTCTGTCAAAGCAGTGCAGGGGGCACCAGATTCATGAAATCCTGAATCTGGCGCCCCCTGGCCCCCTGCACACTACACAGGACACTACATAGTATTTGTGTACTATGTGCATTCTCACAGCATCATGGTTGGTCAGGCTAACATGCATGGCGGAAGTCTAGGTGGGTGCAGGGGAGGCAAACCCCACGTGTATCGTCACTCCAAATTTACTTCCTCAGGGGTAAGTGCCTCACTTCGAAGTGAGGATACGCATGGAGTTTGCCGTCCCTGCATTTTTATAGACCTCCGACATATTTACACTTTACTGTCCGCCTGACCGACCATGATGCTGTGAGAATACATTGTTTTGCTCTACTTGTATGCATTGATTGTACAAAATTAGGTGCAATAACATGGACCTTTTTAGTTGTTTTTATGACTTTTACTAATAAACTTTTGTATTTTTGTATGTTACTTTGGGGCCGTTAATTGCATCTCTTTCTGTGTATTTTGTAAGGAATTGCAACTAAATCGATAGTTAGATAGAAGGATATGTGATAGATAGATATGAGATGGATGGATAGCATGGAGGAGAGTACAGGAAGAGGACTGCATCAGGAGAGGTCAGAGCTCAGCCTGTTACTTGTGTTATCTCTGCAGCCTCCTGTGTGACCTGACTAATGGTGGAGGGAGGAGAGGGCTTCTACATTGCTATGATCCATGTTGGGGGATGACTCCTCTGAGCAGCAGATAGCCATGTCTGGCTGCTGTTACCTTGTATCTGCTGCTGTAGGCTCCTGTGGAGCTGGTAAGCAGAGGACATCACAGCACAATCTCTGCCCCTCCTCCTCTCTCACTTCCTATTGGCTGCAATGTGTCAGCTGATCTCTCAGTGTGGAGAGGAGCAGAAGGCTGACTCCTTGTGCGCAGACTCTGCCAGATCAGCTGTTACTCAGGACGGAACACAGCTACCACCAGGAGGCACCAGCAACCAGAACAAAAGGAGTTATCTCAGCAAGGCTGCAGATTTTGTAATAAGTGTAAATGGTGAAAGTACTTGTCACAATGCATTGAGCTGAATTACAGCCATGTGCTATGATGATACAACCCCTTTAAGCACAGCTGGAAAGAGCCTTTGACAACAATTCCAACAATCCCCGTTTACGGCTTCTGCAGAAACAGCTCAGCCAATCAGGACACATTAACAGTGTTACTGCTTGTACAGAGATGTAGTGCAGGGCAAGGCAGGGAAGACCCAGCATAGTTTGGGATTTCAGCACATTTTTTGTGCTGAAAAACTAGGCTTATACTTGAGTATATATGGTATATATTAAAAGATGTACACCTGCAACATAAGACACCTACATAGGAATTCAAAAAAGTGAACACATGGCAAAATCACAGTGAAATCTCTCCAGAAGTTCACCTCTCTAAGATATATAATGTCCGATATATAATTTTTTGTCATACTCTATGGACGCTTCCATGTATATTCAGACCACTCCTTTTGTGCAAGGCGGCTTTACTGTATATATACTGTGCTGTGTGCAGGATCTTTTACTTGTGCATACAAACTTCGAACTTCCACTTATTCACAATTCTGCTGCATTCAAACTTTCAAACACAACCAGCCCTGCTACATACTCTTCCTGGGGTAGTATAAATAGACTTCCTCCTTGTAATTGGATGACTTGAAGCATGTGATCACATGGAGTTTTTATGTCTACAGTCATGGCCAACAGTTTTGAGAATGATACAAATGTTAATTTTTACAAAGTCTACTGCATCAGGTTTTATAATGGCAATTTGCATATACTCCAGAATGTTATAAAGAGTGATCAGCTTAACAGCAATTAATTGCAAAGTCAATATTTGCCTCGAAAATGAACTTTTTCCCCTAAAACACTTTTCAACTTCATTGCAGGCCTGCTATAAAAGGAGCAGCTAACATCGTTTCAGTGATTGCTCCATTAACACAAGTGTGGGTGTTGATGAGGACAGGGCTGGAGATCAATATGTCATGGTTAAGTAAGAATCACACCACTGGACACTTTAAAAGGAGGCTGGTGCTTGGCATCATTGTTTCTCTTCTGTTAACCATGTTATCTCTAAAGAAACATGTGCAGTCATCATTGCACTGCACAAAACTGGCCTAACAGGGAAGAGTATCGCAGCTAGAAAGATGGCACCTCAGTCAAAAATCTATTGCATCATCAAGGAATTCAAGGAGAGAGAGTCCATTGTTGCCAAAAAGGCTCCAGAGCGCCCAAGAAGGACCAGCAAGTGCCAGGACCGTCTCTTAAAAGTGTCTCAGCTACCAGCAGAGCTTGCTCAGGAATGGCAGCAGGCAGGTGTGAGTGCATCTACACGCACTGTGAGGCGGAGACTCTTGGAGTAAGGCCTGGTGTCAAGGAGGGCAGCAAAGAAGGAAAGACATTAGGGACAGACTGATATTTTGCAAAAGGTACAGAAAGTGGACTGCTGAGGACTGGGGTAAAGTCATTTACTCTGATGAATCCCCTTTCCGATTGTTTGGAACATCTGGAAAACAGCTTGTTGGGAGAAGAAAAGGTGAGCGATACCACCAGTCTTGTCTCATGCCAGCTGGAAAGCATCCTGCAACCATTCATGTGTGGGGTTGCTTCTCAGCCAAGGGAATCGGCTCTCTCACAGTCTTGCCTAAAAACACATCCATGAATAAAGAATGGTACCAGAATGTCATCCAAGAGCAACTTCTCCCAACCGTCCAAGAGCAGTTTGGTGATCAACAATGCCTTTTCCAGCATGATGGAGCACCTTGCCATAGAGCTAAAGGTGAATGGCTCAGGGAACAAAAAAAAAAATTAGGGGCCAGGAAACTCCCCAGATCTGAATCCCATTGAGAACTTGTGGTCAATCATCAAGAGATGGGCAGACAAACAATGCAAGCATTGATTTTGCAAGAATGGAATGCTATCAGTGATTGAGAGCATGCCAAGGAGAATTGCAGAGGTCCTGAAGAAGAAGGGTCAACACTGCAAATATTGACTTGCTGCATTAGCTCATTCTAACTGTCAATAAAAGCTTTTGTTACTCATAATATGATTGCACTTGTATTTCTGTATATGATAAAAACTTCTGACATACACACATAAAAACCAAAGGGCAACAGATCATGTGAAAATATATTTGTGTCATTCTCAAAACGTATGGCCATGACTGTATAAAAGACTACCAGACCTGTCATTCACCCTAATCTCTAAACGGCGGAAGTGTAAAAAGGAAAAGTTAAAAAAATAAAAACAATATATAAAAAATTAAAAATCACTCCACTTTCCCTAGAACAATAAACAAAATACTCAACATGTTAGGTATCCCTCCCTGTATACGTTTTGCTCCATACATCTTAATGGAGCTGAAGGAGATAGTCGAGTGTGATGACTTAGATATTTTTTTCTTAGGTTTTACAAAATTTCTTACAATACAACCTAATATAGGGATAGAAAATATGTATAGTTTTTGCATCACTGTCTTCCAAGTGGCATAACTCTTTTTTTTTTTGGTTGATTTGTGGGACATATATTGGATGCAAAGCGTTAACAGTTTAAGTGATATTTTTCACATTTTTGTTTAAAAACACAAACAATACTTTTGAGGGACCAGCTCAGCTTTCAAATGACTTTGAGAGGCCTAAATAGTAGTAAACCCCCATAAATTACCCATAGAAACTAAACCCCTCAACATATGTAAAACAAGTTTTATGAAGGTTGTTAACCTTTAATTGTTTCACATGGGTTAAAACAAAATGGAGGTGCAATTTTGAAATTGTCATATTTTTTTTGGCTAAATAATTGTATTGTACACATTCTTATTGTGTAAAATACAAACACACTCCACAAAAACTTTTATTCTCACCTAGATGTGAGTCTGATGAGGCACATTGAACCCAAATCTAAGGTGCCTCTTTTTGCAGTGATGCAAGTGAAGCCAGGATGACATCCAGTCTTCACTGTACATGCGGTGTACCTACTACGATGGATCGAGGAGAGTATGAAATTTGCTTTTTATTTTGGCGCATTCTTTAAAAAAATTTAATACGCAGGCCTCATGTAGTGTGATTGGACAGAGGTGATTTTCATATATATGTTTACTAACTAATTTTTTTTAACATTACAACCATGTAAAGGAACCAATAAGGCAAAATGGCAATGCTTTTTAATGGAGTATTTATTGGATATAGTGGATTTAGTTAAATGACAGGTTCACTTTAAGATAAGATGATTTGGCCAACCAAATTTAAACCAAAAAATTGTAAGTGTTTATGGGTGAAAATTATGCTTGAACGGACCTGGTGTAGATTTAAATTCCAGAGCATGAGTGCTGCACAAAAATCACTAGAAGGTTAGAACCTTTTGGTTACAATGGGGCAGATTTATCAAGCAGTCTGAAAGTCAGACTATTTCCAGTTGCCCATGGCAACCAATCACAGCTCAGCTTTCATTTCACCAGTGCTCATGAATATTTTAAAGGGGAGCTGTGATTGGTTGCCATGGGCAATTGGAAATATTCTGACTTTCAGACTGCTTGATAAATCTGCCCCAATGTGTCACACACAAGGTGTGTTTGATGGTTAAGGCGTATTTCCGATGTTATAATGATTTTCATCAAATTGTCTTATGTGATCCCACTGTAAAAAAAAAAAAATGTCCATACTGCGCTGCTCACCATTTTCTACGTTCCATTTTTCTGTTCAGCAGCCGTTTGTCAAAAAATCTCTCTCAGCAGTAGTGAAGTGGGCAGAGACTCACCTCTTAAAGGACACCTGTCATCAGGTCTGTGTCACTTGTCCTGTCACCTCTACCTGTTGGAGCAGCTCACAAGGATCCCATCCCAGCCTTTATCTAGTTATTTCATACATTATTCATTGTAAAATCATCTATTCTTTATCATGTAAATGAGGCTGGTCACATGGTCAGAGGCAGTGATGTCACCCCTGTTACCCCTCCCCCTGCTCATGTCTGTGTGTAATGTATAGTAAAGCATGGCTAGTGTAAGTGCTGCATCTGCTGACATGCTGCATCCTCCTAATATACAGGCGAGAGACACAGACATCAGCTACACATGAATCTGACATGTTCTGCTGTAACATGGCTGCCTGGAGCTGTTGTATCTCTCCTAAACACACACACAGGCTGCAGGGGGCGTGACCACCAGCACCAGGAAGCACATCATTATACAGCCTCACATCATTATACAGGCTGTCAGTCATGCACTGGGGGTGTGGCTGTGCCTCCCACTCATGAATAGAGTGGGCAGCTTGAATATGCTAATGCTTCATTGGACATTTCACAGGTCATTTGCATACAGCTTTAGGACCTCATTGCTTAGGTTTACAGGCATGTAGAGGGACAATGAAGGAATAGAGGCAATGCTCTCTAATGGCAGTTTATGAAAATATATTTAGTTTAGGGGGGTTATTTTGCATGACGGGTTCTCTTTAATGTCTCTGCCCTGTCAAATTAAGGCTGCCAAAGCTCCCATGATGCCTTGTGTTCTCTCATTAAATAATTTAGTATTTAGGCCACATTCATACGACCATATGGGGGACGTATATACGGCTGTAAGATTGCAGCCATACATTCGACCCCCTTAGACGGCAACGGCACCACAGAGCGATACGGTGCCTCACACGTGTGGCACTGCACCATACATGGGAAAAAGATAGGACATGTCCTATCTTTCCCTGTGTGTATGGCCGTAAGCTGTGCATTTCTATGGAGAGTGGTGGGGTCAGCCCTCCTTCTATCCATCACACAGGACGTTTTCCCCAGTCTATATATATATATATATATATATATATATATATATATATATATATATATATATATATATATATATATATATATATATAGTCTATAACTTTACCACCCCATCTAATTTGGAAACTATGATCTAATGGTGTATTGTTAGGCCACATTCATACGACCATATGGGGGACGTATATACACATTCATTCGACCATACATACATACATTCATACGACCATATGGGGGACATATATACGGCTGCAAGTTTGCAGCCATACATACGACCCCCTTAGACGGCAACGGCACCACAGAGCGATACGGTGCCTCACAGAGAAAAATCTACGCTCTGTAAACTCTGCATTCAAACTGCTCCACACTCCCTCTTCTGTTGTAATATCTAACCATAAGTCCATTAAGTAAATGGCAAAGAGCAAAGTGGAGGGTCTGTGCTCTAATCATTAGAGATCTCCTATGCCATTGCACTAGATTGTGCAGGATTAATTTTGGAAAATAAAAGCTTTTTCACAGCTATATTGCTACTTGGTTACACAACTCTTGGTCCTGGCCTGATAATACTGTTTGCAGCTTTATATGATCAAAACTGCTGATAGCCTCCCTTTAAATGGCATTTGTAATTATTGTATTTACTTTATTCTGAAAAAAACATCTATATATTGTCTATAACTTTACCACTCCATCTAATTTGGAAACTATCATCTAATTGTGTATTGTTTGGACAGATGCTTACACTACTTGCACTAGAAGTAAATATTGATGTCATTTTCTTGCACAATGAAACCATCAATTATTTAGTTTAATTACAGCAGACATAATACATTACAAATACTCACCTAGACTTTGAGAGAAGTATAAATATTTAATACTCTTATATTTTTCATATTTCCCTCATAACAAAGACCATTATCATAAAAGCACCTAAACATACAGACTTGCAAATCTGAAGGACATTTATTCCTTCAGCTTGTGAAAAATATACCTACACAATAGACGGAAAAAAAGCCTTCAAAATCTGATCAAAGTGATTTAGAACTATTACTTCAATTATTAATGACCAGAAATTAAAAGTGCATGTATATCTAGCGGCCCACCTATAAATAAAGGACGACAGCTGTATATGGGAGATCAATTCGTTTAGAGCCCAACAACAATATAAAAATTTCTGTAATTCAACGGTAATGCAACATTAGTTTTTGGGTCTGTCTGGATGCTGGGCCTGGAACACATCCCTGAAACATTGAATCACAGCTGTATTTTCAAATATACTTTCTATATCAAATCCTAAGTTTCCTAGATCGCTGCATGCTGTCTTTCTATAGAAAGCATCATTGTTTATTTCCAGTAGACAGTAATCTGATCATGGGTCACAGTGCACCTGTGTGACCATGGTCAGATTTCTGTCCACTGGAAGTAAACAATGATGCTTTCTATAGAAAGACAGCAAGAAGAGATGTAGAAAACTGTGAGGAATTTATACAGGGGTCAGACAGTAGGTGTTCTCCTTAAGGAGAGATTGCCAATTAAAGGCCACCTTAAAGGCATGTGGAGACTTAAAGCCATATTTACTTCCCAGAATTCCCTGGTGGAGCATGCAAATACTTTTTTCCAAGGAGTTAAATGGAAAACAATGCCTCCTTTTGCTATCTTGAAAGGCAGCCCCTAAACACAAAGTATGACCTACAAGAAGTCTAAAAACATGATGTGGGATAAAGCCAAACCAGAATATCTATTCCAGAAGCATTCCATTACAGCATTCTGGAACATGAGCATGAGGTCCCTCTGGAATTCAGCTGTGCTCCGAATGAGACTGGTCTCAATGTTTACATTAATCCCACATCATGTTTTTAGACTTCTTGTAGGTCATACTTGGTGTTAAGAGGGCTGCCTTTCAAGGTAGCAAAAGGAGGCAGTGTTTTCCATTTAACACCTTAGAAAAAAGTATTTGCATACTTCCCAGGAATTTATACAATATTCCCCCCGGTACACTGCCAGCTAGGCTTGCTCGCGTACGTGCCCGCCCCCCGGTACACAGCCAGCTAGACGCGTGTGTGCACCCCGGTACACAGCCAGGTAGGCTCGTCCGCACGCAAAAGCCATCACACTGCTCTGCACATGGAAAAATAAAAACGTTATAGATTTTTAAAGGTGGGGAGTGAAAAATGAAAACATAAAAGGGCTGCGGCGGGAAGGATTAAATTGATATCACATTCATTAGGATATATGAATGCAGGATATATACAAGTTACCCTGCACAGACTTCTACAAATATATACAAATTAGGCATTCATTCCAACTAGATTTTCTTGTCAGGGGAATGCCCTCTATTGTCTATTAAAGTATTTTTACAAAGTCTGCATTTGATTAAAAAAACAGCAGCAATGTTTATATATCACAAATTGCAGGTATCACTTATCATTAAAGTTTATAAGTTCTCCAAGCATAAAGAATTACATTTTGCCCTCACTTTTAACCCCTAGGCGCACCAGGACATTATAGTACATCCCTGCGCCTAGATGCTAAAAGCACGGGGAACGTGCTATAAGTCCTGCTTCTGGTACTGGCTCACAAATGGAGCCGGCACCAGAAGCAGCGGCTGTCAACTGTCTGACATCGCGCTATAACAGCAGCGATCCACTTCTGGGCAGCCCCGAGGACTGCCCGATCTTCTGAGCAGTCAGACCACTTCAGTATGCAACCATGGTTGCTATGGGCAAAAAGAGGTACTAAATGAGGACCTAGAGGCAAAATAGTTTGAGGAAGGATTCCCAGGGACACCTGGAGCAGAATTATGTATTTTTGTTTTTTTTTGCTCAGAATGACGGTTACACTTTAAGGCCAAAAGAGGCTGACTCCCGTACGGTTAAACACCTCTCCAGATTTACAATACCAGGGCACACTTCTGCATACTTCTGTCCAAACTTCTTGTTTGGCAGTGACAATCTTCCCTCCAGATGACAAAGCTGAGTAATCCACAACCTACTGTATTAATTTAATTTAACTGCAATGTTTCATTTACAAATTTGCTATGATTTCAATACAAATTAGTTTACAAAAATATTTTAAGAATTTATAGCAAAACTGAAAAGTATCCTACCTTGTCCCTTCTCCACAAATATTACTTTGGACTCAGGCATGATATTGGAACCTATGATTATCATCTCCATTCCTCCATTAACGGAGCAACTATTTATATTATATTTGTCCACTTGTGGTAACTCCTGGGCAGATCGCTGAGCTTTTGCGGGGGAAAAGTAAAAATAAATAAATAAAGAATGAAAGCAACATATTACAGTAAACAAGACCATTCCCTATGCTTTTTAATTTGTCCTCAAACTAGCAAATTGACAATAAGTGAGTGCCGTAAAATCATTTCAATACAGACATTTCCTCCTTAACCCCTTTGTGACAGAGGGTCATTGGTGTCTGAAAGTCCACAGCAATATATGCGGCTCTATTGTATAAACCTTTATAAGTAGGTACAGTGTCAATCCATCACCATTTCCCAGGTTTCAGAGAGGCAAAGGGTGCAAGCATCTTCTGTAGCTCCTTATGGCCTTCAGCTGTGAGGTCAGAGGATGGCAACACTTCAGTTTATCTGGGACACATTGAAGCACAATTCTGGTATTATTTTAAAGATGAGAATCTCCCCTTTTAATATAATATCAGGATTATGTTTCTAGGTTTCTGTATTTAAAAAGCAATTTTTTTACGAATGCGAAGTCAACAGTGGATATATCCATTTCTGTATCACCTAGACACAAAGTCCTATATTATAGTCAAGGGATGATTCTCATCATTAATTTCTAGGTGCCACATTTCAGAAAATATGACTGTTTGGACACTGTCAAGACGGGTATAAACATGGCACCCGCACAAGGACATGTGCAAATATGACATACATAGCAGTATAACAATAATGAAGGATTTAATGGATAATATTTTGGTTTACTATAACTTCTACTATATAGTACAGAATTAACAATTACCAAAAAGAGCTTGAACTTTCAGAACTTGCACTTTATTTTATACAGTTGTATTGTAGTATAGTGAATGAGTAACCAGACCCCTAAGCATTCAAACACACAAAAAAAAGGTATAACGGAAATTATTTTTTAAATTTATGTATTTAGTAAAATGTTAGACGTCCTGTTCTGTGAACAAAAGTGTAGAAAAGCTTTCTTTCCAGCATAAAGGGACGTTGAAATAAAAAGAAATGGATTTTTTTGTGTTGGTTGGACAGAAAATACTTACAACATTCAACTGGTATAGATGCAGTTTGTAAAGAGAGAACTTTTCCATTAGATTGGGGTATGTGGACTCTGAACACAAGACGGACGCGAGTATTCTTTCTACCAATGTCTGTCTCCCCTTTGCGCAATTCAATATCGGAGTTCCGCAGCTTTAAAATCCCTGCACAGTCAATACTGTAAAACAATAATGGTGAAAAGGATTATACATTAAATAAACAGTAGCAGAATAAACATAATTCTCTACATTCTTAGAGCTTGTTCACACCGGTTCTTTAATTTGCCTGTCCGAGGATTAAGGGTCCTATTCACCAAATATTATTTTCATATAAAAAAAAAATAATTAATAAAAAAGCTGGTGGGACAATCAATGACAATGAACATAAAGGGAAACTCATTATATTATCAGTTACCATATTTTTTGGCCTATAAGGCGCACCTCTAATAAATGCCTGCTAAGACATCTAGGTTCATATATAAGGCGCACTGGAGTATAAGGCGCAGGATCAAATGCAGTACCTAAAAATGACCAGCAGGTGGCAGACCTGTGCACAGTTCAAGCCAGCTACACTTCCCGGGAAACTTGTCTTCAGCATGTCAGAGAGCTCCGATCTCAGAGGTATGGGCTGCTGGGGGTTAATGCAGGGTGATGCAGCAGGGGTTAAGCGGTCTCCCTCTGCCCCTTCTCCTGTCCTCCTCAGCCAGGGTGATATTCCTGTGGGGTTCCCTGTGGCTCCTTCTCTTTCCCCTGTTACAGGGCTGTCAGGTATGGGCACAATGTTAGTTGTGGTGCCAGGGCACTTCAGGAGCTAGGGACCCTGTATACTGTCTGAGAAGGTGTAGGAAATTTCTGGGGATGGAGCTATTAAACACTGGTAAATGTTCAGTACATCTTGTCTGTAGTACATTTCTATATAAGTTCATATATAAGGCGCACTGGCCTATAAGGCGCACCTTTGATTTCTGAGAAAATTAAAGGATTTTTGGTGCGCGTTATAGGCCGAAAAATACTGTACTTAAATATGATCACTGTTAAAACATGACATGCAGGGGCGTAACGATCGCAGTTGCAGGCCTGCGTCACCTTTAGCCCCTTCCCACCGCAGTCCTTATTCGTTATTGCTTCACTCCCCAACTTCAAAAATCTAATCAAATGTCTAATTTATTCTTAGGGTCGGTACAATTACGGGGTTACCAAATTTGTATAGGTTTTATAATGTTTTCATACAATTACCAAAATTAGCCCTCTCCTTGTACCCGCACCCGGCATGAGACGTACTACTACGTCACATGTCAGTAGGAGGTCAATATCTACTCTGAGCTTCCAGCAGATAGCTGCGGGCCCCTGATGCAGCGCACTTGTACTCCAGCAGCTGGTTTCTTTCAGGCAGGGAAGATTTTAACCCCTTAAGGACGCAGGGTTTTTTCGCTCATTTCTCACTCTCCACCTTCAAAAATCCATAACTTTTTCATTTTTACGTGTACAGACCTGTGTGAGGGCTTATTTTGTGTGTAACAAATTTTAATTTCCCGTAATGTTATTAATTTTAACATGCAGTGTACTGCGAAGCTGAAAAATTTAAAAAATGGCACGTGCGTCACGTTCTTGTGGGCTCAGCTTTTACAACTTTCACTCTGCGCTCCAAATAACACCTCAGCTTTATTCTTTGGTTCGGTGCGATCGCGGTGATACCAAATTTATATACCTTATATACTCGAGTATAAGCCAACTCATCTTTCGGGCAGGGTGCGGCAGGCTATATACACTGGGGCAGGGTGCGGCAGGCTATATACACTGGGGCAGGGTGCGGCTGGCTACATACACTGGGGCAGGGTGCGGCTGGCTATATACACTGGGGCAGGGTGCGGCAGGCTATATACACTGGGGCAGGGTGCGGCAGGCTATATACACAGGGGCAGGGTGCGGCAGGCTATATACACAGGGGCAGGGTGCGGCAGGCTATATACACTGGGGCAGGGTGCGGCAGGCTATATACTGGGGAGGCTGTGACCAGTGCATTTCCCACCCTCGGCTTATACTCGAGTCAATAGGTTTTCCCAGTATTTTGTGGTAAAATTAGGGGCCTTGGCTTATACTCGGGTCGGCTTATACTCGAGTATATACAGTAGGTTTTATTGTGTTTTAATACATTTTCAAAAATTAAACGAATGCATACAAAAAAGAAAAAAAAATTTGCCATCTTCTGAAGCTAATAACTTTTTCATACTTTGGTGCACGGAGATGTGTGAGATGTCATTTTTTGCAAAATGAGCCGACGTTTTCATTGCTACCATTTTGAAGTCTGTGCGACATTTTGATCATTTTTTATGTGATGTAAAAAGGTGTAAAAGTCGCATTTCGGACATTTGGGCGCCATTTCCCGTCTCGGAGGTCACCGCAGGCCGTAACCGGTTTTTTATTTTGATAGATCGGGCATTTTGGGACGCGGCGTTACCTAATGAGTCTGTAATTTTTACTGTTTATTATGTTTTATATCAGTTCTAGCGAAAGGGGGGTGATTTGAATTTTTAATATTTTATTAATCTTTTTTATTTTTTAAACTTTTTTTTTCACTATATCTTAGACCATCTAGGGTACATTAACCCTAGATAGTCAGATCGTTCCTACCATATACTGCAATAATTCTGTATTGCAATATATGGCATTTTTGCAGCTGATTCATTACAATGAGCCACTGGCTCATTGTAACGAATCTGCAGAAGCCATTAAGCCTCGGGTCAAACAAAGACCCGAGGCAACCATGGCGATCGGAATAAAGACGTTCGGGGCCGGCGGCAACGGACGGGTTAATAGCCGCGATCAGTGCAAGCAACGACCGCGGTTATTAGCGGTGGGGGTTTGCTGCAATATGCAACAACCCCCACCTCTGTATGAAGAGGACTCAGCCCGTGAGCCCTCTTCATACATTCCCTATACCTCTGCGCCATAGAGCTACGGCGCAGAGCGTTAAGGGGTTAAGGGTTACACAGTAACGGGCTGTGTGCCCGGAATGTGCAGCCTCTCTGCAGTCTGCACCAGTAAACTTTCGTTCAGCACTCAGCAGCTGCTTGCTCCCGGGTTCCTGGCCCTGCCCCTCCCATACTGCTTTACAGGAAACGGCAGATGTACGGGACAGAGGGGAGGAGGGCGCAGGGACACTGTGCTTCCTGGTGCTCTCCAGCTGCTGCTCCTCTGATGCAGTCTGCGTTCCCCTGCTGAAGTCCTGTCTGACATTAAAGTATGTGAATTATTAATGTAAGGTCTATATATTGAATTTGCAAGTGTATATTGTAGTGTATATGTATATTGTATTTGTACTGCATATGTTTATTTCTAAATTGTGTGTATTGCATATATTCATGTGTATATAAATGGATTTTATTCATGTGTATATAAATGGATTTTATATGTTCATGTGTATAATGTGTCTGCTCTATGTGTTCATGTGCAAATTGTGTGTACCGTGTGTTAACCCCTTCTGGTCTAAGCCATTTTACGGGCCTTAGGACCAGGCCTAATTTTTAAAATTTACCCTGTGTCATAATAGGTGGTTACACCTTTTGTAACGCTTTAACCCCTTAACGCTGAAGCCACTTTTCACCTTCCTGACACGGCCCATTTTTTCAAATCTGCCCTGTGTCACTACAAGTGGTTATGACTTTGGAACGCTTTAACATATCCAAGTGATTTTAAAATTGTTTTCTCGTGACACTTTGTACTTCATGTTAGTTGAAAATTTTTGGTGGTATGTTTTATTTATGAGAAAATCAGATATTTGGTGAAAATTTGGAAAAATTCTTGATTTTCGAACTTCAAAATGTTCTACTTTTTCCATACATAGTTATTACGTTTTTTTTGCGGTTATGACTAACATTCACTAAATGTCTAATTTATGTGGACATGGTTTTTTATGCATACTCTTATTTTTGTAGGATGTGTCCTGCTATTGAGAGCTCTGCTCAGGTTTCAAATCGCTTTGAGAGACCTAAATAAAAGAAAACCCCATAAATTACCCCATTATAGAAACTACACCCCTCAACGTATGTAAAACAACTTTTATGAAGTTTGTTAACCCTTTAATTGTTTTACAGGGGTTAAAACAAAATCGGATACAATTTTGAAAGTAAAATTTTTTTGGCTAAATTAATGTGTTTTTCAAAAAATTTACAAATTCTCGGTGGATAAAAAACCAAAACGCTCCACAAAATTTGATACCCAATCTCTCCCACGTACAACAATACCCCATATGTGGTGGTAACCTGCTGTATGGGCACACGCCAGGGCATCGAAGGGGAGCTGCGCCATTCAGAGCAGATTATGCATTGTCAACTTTTTCTTTGCGACTTGAGATGCACTTTACAAATACTTCATTTTAGTGGTTCATTAGCTTACTGATGAGATTTTATTAACTCTTGAATGTATGGGTGAAAAGAAAATTGTCAATTTTGGTTTACTTTCTTTTCATATTTTTTGGGGGTCGTACATCGTTCACTAAAAATACTATATTATCTTTATTCTACAGATCGCTACGATTACGGCGATACCTCATTTATATAGTTTTTCATTTACTTTTACAATTTTACTGGATAAAAACTAATATAGAAGAAATCTCATTTGTTTTTGCATCGCCATCTTTTCGGAGACGTAACTTTAATATTTTTTGGTTGACGGAGCTAGTTTAGGGCTTAATTTTACGTGTTGAGTTGTTCTTTTCAGTGGTACCATTTTGGCGCACATAACTTTTTTTGATCAATTTTTAGAACATTTTTGTGTAAAGATTTTATGAAAAATGTACATTTTTGGCGTGTTTTTCGGGTTTCGTTTTTACGGCGTTCACTGAGCGGGTCCAATAATGTTTCTGAGTTATTGTACGGATTGTTACGGACGCGGCGATACCAAATATGTGGGGGGGTTTTGGTGATTTTGTGTTTTTTTTTTCACTTTATTGCATGTGTATAGGGAATATTTGTGTTTATGGGACTTTAACTTTATTTAATTAATTCTTTTTATTAAAAAATTATTTTATGTAATGTTTTTAACATTTTTTTATTAACTTTTACAGGTTAGCTTGAACAAGCGATCCACTGATCGTTTGTTCAAGCTATTCTTCACATTACACAGTGTAATACAGATGTATTTCACTGTGTAATGTAACACACTGAGCATGCTGCGCAGAGGATTGCGCAGCCCCGGGCACCGGTAGTCCCGGGGCTGCGATCGGAGCAGCGGACCCCCCCCCCCAGTAAGCACCGCGGGAGGGTCCGATTCTTCTCAAATGCCCCTTGCACGCCGGGTGTTAGAGGCCGGTATCAGCTATAATATATAGCTGACACCTGCAGCTTCTGGCGCCGGCTCCGTTCAGGAGCCAGTGCCAGAAGCATGACGTAATAGTACTGCATTTTGTGGGAACGCACCTCCCGCGATGCAGTACTATTACGTCAAATGCCGGGAAGGGGTTAACATATCCAGGGGATTTTGAGATTGTACTTCAAAGTAATAGAAAGCATTTTAAAAAAAAAATTGGGGCAAAATTTTCTAAAAATTATTCATTTTCACCCAACTAAAATTTATAACTAACATTTCCCACATGTTCTGCTTTATATCAGCGTGGGCTTTTCATGTATCCCCTCTCTTATCTCTAGGTTGTTAGGAGGTTCAGAATTTTGGCTGCAAGTTTTCTCATTTTTATGAAAATCGCCAAAACCCTTATTTAGAGGCACCTGCTGAGTTTTAAGTGACATTCAGAGGCCTAAATAGCAGTAAAACCCCATAAATCATGCAATTTTAGAAACTAAACCCCTCAATGTGAGAAAAATCAACTGTGTTAACCCTTTAGATGCTACACAGGGGTTAAAACAAAATGGAGGTGTAATTTACAACTGTAGTTTTTTTAGACAATTTTTTGGCCGAAATTAATATATTAAACCGTCACAAAGTATTTAATGATGAAAAACTCCACAAAGTTTGATATCCAATTTCTCCAGAGTATGAGGATGACCCATATGTGGTGGTGACTGCTGCTGTATGAGTGCACGGCCGACATAGAACGGAAGGAGAGACATTCAGACCAGCCTGGGGGGAGTTGGGGGATGGCTAATAATCAGATTTTATTAACTATTTCTTGGTGGCTGTTAAATCATAAATTCTTGTTTATGGTTTTTAGCATCTGTTATCTTTATTCTATGGGTCATCACGATTACAGCGATGCCCCATTTATATAGCTTTTTTTATGGTTAACTTGTTTTGCAAAATAAAGAACTCATGCTGAGAAATTTGCTTGTTTTTGCATCACCATGTAACAATGGGCATAACATTTATATTTTTTTTTGTTTACAGAGCAGTTTTAGAGCTTATTATTTGTGGGACAAGCTGTACTTCATCTTGGTATCATGTTGGGGTAAACGTATGGGTTCAGTGACAATTTTATCTTATTGTACAAGTTGTTTTGGACATTGTGTTGCCCAATATGTTGTGTTTTTTTGGGTGATTTTCTTTTATTTGGTTATTGCATGTGATGGGACTTCAGGGGAATTTTATTCTTTTTTTAATAATTTTTTTAATTACACTTTCTTTTTAACCTTATTTTACTGTTTTATTTTGTCCCAGTGATCATTTGATCACTTGTTCATTGTAATATACTGCAATACTAATGTATTTCAGCATATAACATAGTCGGCCTATGCATTTTGCATCGGCTGACAGCTGCACTGTTAAATATTGCTGCAAGCACGATCATAACAGGCTACTACTATACGCAGCCCTGGAGTCCTTATCGCCAACGATCGGCACCTCCGTGCCCTGCATGGAGGGTGCCGAACGTTGCGGCAATGCCCTATAGACGCTGAGTGTCGTATAGAAAGGCGGACAAGGAGAGACCAGAAAAGCGCTCATAGAGTAGTATGGTAGTAGCTTATGGTGCTGACTAGGAGGAAAGGAGAGAAGCTCATCGGATGTGGTTGTGCTGATTTAGGCACAACTCTAATGAAAGTGTAGATGGTTAATGTCTCCTGGTGCTGCCAGTGGACAAGGGTCGTCAAGACGCGGTTGCCAAACCGGTCTGGAAGCGTAGTCGATGGAGCAGGAAAGGTACTTGTCTCAGTTCGGCGCACACAGATAGGTGACATACACAAGATGAATCCAAAAACGGGGGTATTTTATTTCGTATCTCTGGAACACAACGCGTTTTGGAGTCTACAATGACTCCTTTTTCAAGTGGATAGATACTGGGGGAACATAAAAAAAAAGGGTATTTGGGGAGGGGGAAGGTACATATATAGTACAAAAAGTAGATAAAAGTGAATTATTTGTGTTTTAAAAGAACTCTATGCAAACACAAAGACATAAAAACAGTCATATAAATGGTAATAGATGCATGAAACAAATTAAGAATACGTATAATATCACAAGATTGAATACATGATTGAGTATTAATTATGCATGATTAAATACATAAATGAATAATTCAATACATAGGTACATAAGGCAGGTTTATATATAATGAAACCTATATGCTATTGATGTAAATCACTGAGTAAACTTGAATAATATAATGCATATACAAATAAATAAATAAATAACTCATTGAATAAATAAATAAATAAAAAAAGCTGTGGCACAAGTGGACCGTCTGTTATTTATATATAAATTAAATTAAACTGTAGAGCTGTAAATATCATAAATGAGTTAGCGGTGGCTTGTGGGGAGCGAGATTAATTAAATAAATAAATGAATAAATAATTAAGTAAATCTAATAAATAAATTGAATAAATGAATAAATGGGCAGATAAAATTGACATAGGGAGAGCGAGAGCTTATCTGCAGCGCGGGTGAAGGGCCGATTCCCCGAAGCTGTCAGGCAGCGTTGTCGCGCGCCGCTCCCACTAGTCGGCGTCTATATTTAACAACAAAGACAACGCTGCCTGACAGCTTCGGGGAATCGGCCCTTCACCCGCGCTGCAAGTAAGCTCTCGCTCTCCCTATGTCAATTTTATCTGCCCATTTATTCATTTATTCAATTTATTAGATTTACTTAATTATTTATTCATTTATTTATTTAATTAATCTCGCTCCCCACAAGCCACCGCTAACTCATTTAGGATATTTACAGCTCTACAGTTTAATTTAATTTAATTTATATATAAATAACAGACGGTCCACTTGTGCCACAGCTTTATTTATTTATTTATTTAATGAGTTATTTATTTTTATCAATTCTCTTTTTATTAAAACATTTAGTAAAAACAGGATTCATACAGTGTACAATGTCAATTTGTTTGTTCAATGCAAGAATACAAAACATACCTCGTAATAATTCTACTGTAACAATTGAACAAATATATTCAGTATTATTATCTCCATCAGGTTCGCGAGCATTTACAGATATACTGCGCGTTTGTGCAACAGAAAGTCATACTCCATACCTGCACGAAACCTTTTTGAGCTCATGACATTGCAAGGTATTAGTAACAAAGCAAGTGTAACAACATAATATCGTGAACAAATATATAACCAGATCATGATGGTAGGATCCAATTTTATGGTAGCTTTTGTACATGGGGGGGGGGGAGGGAAGGGGTCATGGGGAAGGTAAGTCAGAGGGAGAGAGTGTATTGTGTTATAGTACTGTCTGTTACTTGGGGGGAGAGAAGGAAGTGTTGTTTTGTTTTTTGCTATTCGGGGGGTGTGTGCTCACACTACAATCGTAGCCATTATTCTTTATTGGCATTGGTTCTGTAATCTATCCAAGGTTGCCATGTTGTGACAAATTGCTCATGAGTGTGAGACGCCCAGCTCGAAAGTTCCTCCATCCGACAAATCTGAGCCACTTTCTCCTCCCAAGCTGAGATGGGTGGTGCAATGGGTTGTAACCAGTAAGTGGGTATCAGCGCCTTTGCTGCCGCGATGAGGTGTGTAAAAATAGACTTCCCATCTAACTTAGTATCGTCTGACGCCCATCCCATACAAATTAAGGGTAGTGTTATCTGGGGGGAAGCAGAGCATATGGTGCGAATTCTGCTTTGGATCTCCAGCCAAAAAGTTTTAATTAGAGAGCAGGACCACCACACATGCGTGTAAGAACCTAGTTCTAGTCCGCATCTCCAACATACCCCTGAAGGGTGCAAGCCCCAGTGGAACAATGATTCTGGTGTTTTGTACCACCTCGATAATAGTTTGTAATGATTTTCTTGTAGCCTAACACAGCGCGAAAAACCATAGGAGTGTCTCAGTACCCAATCTTTTTGCTTTTCTGTAAGGGTAAGTCCCAGCTCCTTTTCCCAAGCTGAAATGTAAAGTGGGTAATCTGGTGCTTTTTTAGACAACAAAATGTCATGTAGAAACGACACCTTTGCAGCCCTGGGGGCACCTACCGCTAAAGATATTTCTAGAGTGGTTGCCTCTCTTACTGCACCGTGGTTCTTTAGGAACTCCCTACACACTGATTTGAGCTGCATCTTGATGAGTGACAGACAACCCCCCCCCTTTTGTTCTATCTTTAATTTCCTCATCTTTCATAGTGTCGTTTTTTTTCAGAAATTCCCCTAATGTGAGGTCCTCAAATCCCGCCCACCAGGTAGGCACGTCAGACCACTTCTTAGATATCGTGTAGGGTAGGAGACTAGCTGGCATTAAAGGGGATGGGAAAAGGGATAACTCAAATCTCTTGTTTACTGCATGCCACATCTGAAGTGTGTGTCTCGTCAGTTTGTCCAGACAGTCTAAGTTCTGTCTCCAGGGAGGTGGAATCCATGCCCCTCCAAGCGTCAGTAATCTCTCTTTCTGCTCCATTGACTTGGTGATTACTGAGGAGCTACCTGGTGTTCTATACGCTAACCCTCTCACCGCCTGTGCAGCCCAGTAGTAGAATCTTGCATCTGGTACCCCCAGACCTCCTCTCCCCTTCTTCCGCATCAGCAGAGTATGTGCTAACCTAGGACGTTTCCCTCTCCATCGATAATTCGAAAACATTTTCTTAATTTTGGAAAAAAAACATCCTGGTACTGTTATTGGGAGCATCAAAAGGGGGTAGAGTATCTTGGGTAATACATAAGCTTTTAACACGTTCTTCCTACCCATCCACGAGATGTTTGGTAGGTTGTAGTCTGTTAGCTTTTGTTGTATGGTGTCTAGAAGCGGAGTGAAGTTTAGTTTATAAAGATTACGTGGATCTCTAGACAGCTGGACTCCCAGATATTTAATAGAGTCATTTTGCCAAATAAAGGGGGACGTTGGTTTGATCTTTTTGACTTGTTGCGCTGGTAGGGATATATTTAAAATTTCTGACTTGCTCATGTTTACTTTAAAGTTAGCAATCTGATTAAAGTACTCAAAGTGTTTGCAGAGGATCGGTAAGGCTTCCGATGGATTGGTAAGCAGGAAAATTAAGTCGTCGGCAAAGGCCGCTAGTAAACATGTGGATTTTCCCATCTTAAGCCCTTTAATGCGTTTGTCTTGACGTACATACTGAATCATAGCTTCTAGGCAGAGTATGAAGAGGGAGGGGGATAGGGGACACCCCTGCCTCGTTCCGTTTCGTATATGGAAGGTGGGTGACAAGATCCCGTTGATTCTAATACGTGCAGAGGGCCCGTTGTACAACGAGAAGATAGCTTCCACAAAGCTACTCGGGAGGCCATACTTTAGGAGGACCTCCTTCATAAAGAGCCAGTCTACCCTATCGAATGCCTTCTCGGCATCCGTGCCGAGAAGGATTAGAGGGGTCTTCCTGGAATTAGCTAAGTGTATGGCTTTGATTACTTTGGATACATTATCTTTGCCTTCCCTCCCCTTGACAAATCCTGCCTGATCATCCGCTATAAGACGTGGGAGCAGTGATGTTAATCTGCTGGCCAGTAATTTAGCCCATACCTTTAAATCCACGTTCAGTAGGGAGATTGGGCGATAACTCCCAGGCTGTTCAGGGTCTTTGCCCGCTTTGTGTATTATGGTAATATGAGCTGAAAGCATAGAAGGAAGTGAATGTTCCCCTCTGAGCAGTGCATTGCACATATTCGTAAAGTGGGGAGTCAATAAAGGGCCTAGTTTCTTATAATAAAGTATTGTGAACCCATCTGGGCCCGGGCTCTTCCCCCCTGGTATGGACGCAATGATCTCTCCCAGTTCTTGTTCTGTTATCGGTTGTGTTAATGGACCCATGTCCGCCTCACCCAAGTGTGGGAGCTGCACCCTCCCCAGGAATTCTCGGATATTATCCAGTCTCACTCCTCTTTCCTGGCTAGACTCTCGTTGTCTCAAGTTATATAGGCCTGTATAATATTCTTGGAAAGCCTGGGCTATGTCTTCCGTTTTGTGTACTCTATCCCCTTTTGATGTTTTAATCGTAGAGACGAATGTACGTGCCTGTGCCTTTTTCAAAAGACTGGTCATGGTTCTACTACACTTGTCCCCGTGAGCGTAAAATTTATGTTGGGCTTTTAAATAAATCTTTGATATAGTGATGTTAAGGTGGTCCTTCAATTGGTCTCTAGCCAATTTCAGATCCTCTTCTACCTGCAGGGCCTTAGATCTCTTATGTTGTCTTTCTAGGTCTGAGATTCTTTTTAGCAGCCCCTCTATTTTCGCGTTCCTTTTTTTCTTAACCCTAGCTCCCATCTCCATTAGGCGACAACTTTCTGACCTTCCCACAGGGTTACTGGATCTAGTTCAGTATCGGCGTTGTCAGTGAAAGATTTGGACATCTTAGTTGTTAGTTCCGCTACTAGAGACTCGTCTCCAAGAAGCGTCTCATTTAGTCGCCATGTCCACTCTTTAGCCGGGATATGCGGTAAGAGGAAGGACATCAAAAGAGGCGCATGATCAGATATCGTGCTTGGTCCTATCTCTACCGACAAGGCCTGTTCAATATAGTCTGATTGTACGAAGAGGTAGTCTAATCTCTGCCATGTGTTGTGAGGGACAGAGTGGAAGGTGTAAGATCTATCCCCTGGATGTAAACTTCTCCAGGAGTCCAACAGTGAGAGATCCCCCAGAGCCACCTTAATACGCTTTATAGCCCTAAAAGAACAAGCAGAGTGCCCAGTGGAGGAGTCCTCTAGCGGATTCAGCGTGACGTTCAGGTCACCTCCTACTATAAGGATTCCTTCTGCGAATAGCTTAATTTTTTCTAAAATGCTACACAGCCACGCGCATTGGCCCCTATTTGGCCCGTACAGTGAAACAAAAGTAAACATCACTCCCCCTAATAGACCTTTTACTAGAATGACCCTTCCCTCAGCATCTTTGTATGTATCTTTTAATGTGAAGGGTGTGTTCCTATGGATCCCTATGGAGACTCCTTTAGAAGCTGCAGAAGAACTGCCGCTGTGGAACCACTGATCATACATCTTAAGCGGTAGTTTTGGTATCCTATTTTCTTTAAAGTGGGTTTCCTGAAGTAAAATTACTTCAGTGTTAAAGCGCCGTAATAAGAGCCAAAGTTGGGATCGCTTACCAGGGGAGTTGAGACCTTTCATGTTCCAGGAGGTAATCTGAAGGGTCGCCATCACATTTGTATCATGGGTGTGGAGTCCAGTTGCGAATTGCACCTCTTTGCTCTACTTGGTTGTGTTACCTGAGGGGGAAGGTAAGACCAGGAAAAAGGGGGAGGGGGGGGGATGGGAGGAAGCTACCACCTTGTTACCATGAACATGATCTAGCAAAAGACACACAGAAAACAATGAAAAGAACAAGTAAACAAATGAAACAGACCCATGATCTCTCTGTGGGTGTTTCGCGGTACAGGTGCATAGAGCTCCCACTTTTGGAGAGTGGTCTATACAACCTGCGACAATGCGCCTGAATGCGATGGGGGGCACTACTAGACTGGGTAGTCGCATCGCCATTTTAGGCGAGACCTATTATCTGCATAGGCCATCAGCTAATAAGTAAAACTGGGTTTTGGGCTGGATAGTGTATCTACGGTCCCAGGTGTTTTACCGAAATTTCGTGCCAGCTTAGACTTGTTGACCGTCATATATACCTACTGGGGCAAATGGTGAATAAAAATACTAAGCTATGCAAGTGCTTAACTTATTAATGAGATAATAACATTTAAACAAAATACCGCATGGCGGCTGAGCATCTTACTACATAAACGAGATGAGAACCAGTGAAAAGATGAAAGGCAAGTTGAAAGGTAAGTTAGACCTGTCCGATGCGAGTGATTCAAGTGTCCTCTTTCCAGGTTGATCTCTTCTTCTTCTCTCTCACAGGTTTCGGCGCCGCCACTAGCTGCCAGGGAGTAGGTGTTTTCAGTAGAGGTAGCTCTATCTCGTCAGCTGCCGGTAGCCATGAGGGAATGTTGATGGGATTAATTCCTAGAAGCTTCCAGGCTTTCTCCAGGTCTCTCGGGTGTTTGATCGCTACTTGCTGGTTCCCTTTAGAAAATTGCAGGCCAAACGGGAAAAGCCACTTGTACTGTAGGTTGAGGTCGCGCAGTTGGGTCAAAAGTGGCCTGAAGAGGCGTCTTTTAGCCAGAGTGGAGGCTGCTAAGTCCTGAAAGAGGGCCACTTTAGCGCCTTCATATTCTAAGTCGCCATGTTCTCTCGCTTTGCTGAGGATGGCTGCCGTGTCGACATAGCTCAGGAGCCCGCAAATTATGTCTCTAGGTGGGTCTGATGGGGCTGGCTTGGGCCTAAGGGCTCTGTGCACTCTCTCGATTATCACTTTTTCAAAGCGGTCTGCCCCTAATAGCATAGTGAATATCTGCTGCATGATGCTTGGCAGCGCTTCTGTAGCCCAGGATTCAGGGAGGCCTTTTAGCCTGACGTTTTTGCGGCGACTCCTGTTTTCTTGGTCTTCCAGCATCAGGAAGGTATGATTTATCTGGTTGTCCTTGGCTGTTAATTTGCTCCTTACCGCCTCAGCAAAGCCCACTAGTTCTTCCTGCCCCGACTCGAGAGCTTCCACCCTGTGCCCCACGTGGCGTACCTCTGCTTTGATCTCCGAGAGCTCCTTCATGACCGGGGCCAACGCTGCCGTGATCGTTCTTTGTAGCACTGCTTGTGAAATCTCAAAGCGTGAGGAGCCGGGCTCGTGGTCTGACGGCGTGTCCGAGTGCTCTGAGGCATCAGAGGGCGAGTTGCTCGGCGCCATCTTGTGCCGCATGCACGCGGGTCTTTCTGGGCTCGTTTTTTCTCTAACAGTTTTATGTGCGCTGATTTGGGAGCGATCGACTTGTCCCCGGTTACCTCCGGGACCGCTACCTCCGTACTTCACCATTTGCCGCTGCTTCTGCCCAGTTTACTACGGGTCTCACATGTGTAGCGCACGGAGCTCCGGATTTATGCTGCCATCTTCCGCAGCGGTCAGCTCCGCCCCCCTAATGAGTTATTTATTTATTTGTATATGCATTATATTATTCAAGTTTACTCAGTGATTTACATCAATAGCATATAGGTTTCATTATATATAAACCTGCCTTATGTACCTATGTATTGAATTATTCATTTATGTATTTAATCATGCATAATTAATACTCAATCATGTATTCAATCTTGTGATATTATACGTATTCTTAATTTGTTTCATGCATCTATTACCATTCATATGACTGTTTTTATGTCTTTGTGTTTGCATAGAGTTCTTTTAAAACACAAATAATTCACTTTTATCTACTTTTTGTACTATATATGTACCTTCCCCCTCCCCAAATACCCTTTTTTTTATGTTCCCCCAGTATCTATCCACTTGAAAAAGGAGTCATTGTAGACTCCGAAACGCGTTGTGTTCCAGAGATACGAAATAAAATACCCCCGTTTTTGGATTCATCTTGTGTATGTCACCTATCTGTGTGCGCCGAACTGAGACAAGTACCTTTCCTGCTCTATAGACGCTGAGGTCACTATGGCGTTTATAGGATCAAACAGACGGAATTGTGATTAGTCGCGATGCTGGCTGTTACGGTGGGATCCCGGCTACTGCGTAATGCCTGGGCTCAGAAGCGGAACTACCCGCATCCTACGACGTAGAATTATGTCAGGGTGTGCAAAGGTGTTAATATGCTTGATTTATATTGTATTTTGCATGGATATATACAGTAAATAAATCTTTGATATAGTGATGTTAAGGTGGTCCTTCAATTGGTCTCTAGCCAATTTCAGATCCTCTTCTACCTGCAGGGCCTTAGATCTCTTATGTTGTCTTTCTAGGTCTGAGATTCTTTTTAGCAGCCCCTCTATTTTCGCGTTCCTTTTTTTCTTAACCCTAGCTCCCATCTCCATTAGGCGACAACTTTCTGACCTTCCCACAGGGTTACTGGATCTAGTTCAGTATCGGCGTTGTCAGTGAAAGATTTGGACATCTTAGTTGTTAGTTCCGCTACTAGAGACTCGTCTCCAAGAAGCGTCTCATTTAGTCGCCATGTCCACTCTTTAGCCGGGATATGCGGTAAGAGGAAGGACATCAAAAGAGGCGCATGATCAGATATCGTGCTTGGTCCTATCTCTACCGACAAGGCCTGTTCAATATAGTCTGATTGTACGAAGAGGTAGTCTAATCTCTGCCATGTGTTGTGAGGGACAGAGTGGAAGGTGTAAGATCTATCCCCTGGATGTAAACTTCTCCAGGAGTCCAACAGTGAGAGATCCCCCAGAGCCACCTTAATACGCTTTATAGCCCTAAAAGAACAAGCAGAGTGCCCAGTGGAGGAGTCCTCTAGCGGATTCAGCGTGACGTTCAGGTCACCTCCTACTATAAGGATTCCTTCTGCGAATAGCTTAATTTTTTCTAAAATGCTACACAGCCACGCGCATTGGCCCCTATTTGGCCCGTACAGTGAAACAAAAGTAAACATCACTCCCCCTAATAGACCTTTTACTAGAATGACCCTTCCCTCAGCATCTTTGTATGTATCTTTTAATGTGAAGGGTGTGTTCCTATGGATCCCTATGGAGACTCCTTTAGAAGCTGCAGAAGAACTGCCGCTGTGGAACCACTGATCATACATCTTAAGCGGTAGTTTTGGTATCCTATTTTCTTTAAAGTGGGTTTCCTGAAGTAAAATTACTTCAGTGTTAAAGCGCCGTAATAAGAGCCAAAGTTGGGATCGCTTACCAGGGGAGTTGAGACCTTTCATGTTCCAGGAGGTAATCTGAAGGGTCGCCATCACATTTGTATCATGGGTGTGGAGTCCAGTTGCGAATTGCACCTCTTTGCTCTACTTGGTTGTGTTACCTGAGGGGGAAGGTAAGACCAGGAAAAAGGGGGAGGGGGGGGGATGGGAGGAAGCTACCACCTTGTTACCATGAACATGATCTAGCAAAAGACACACAGAAAACAATGAAAAGAACAAGTAAACAAATGAAACAGACCCATGATCTCTCTGTGGGTGTTTCGCGGTACAGGTGCATAGAGCTCCCACTTTTGGAGAGTGGTCTATACAACCTGCGACAATGCGCCTGAATGCGATGGGGGGCACTACTAGACTGGGTAGTCGCATCGCCATTTTAGGCGAGACCTATTATCTGCATAGGCCATCAGCTAATAAGTAAAACTGGGTTTTGGGCTGGATAGTGTATCTACGGTCCCAGGTGTTTTACCGAAATTTCGTGCCAGCTTAGACTTGTTGACCGTCATATATACCTACTGGGGCAAATGGTGAATAAAAATACTAAGCTATGCAAGTGCTTAACTTATTAATGAGATAATAACATTTAAACAAAATACCGCATGGCGGCTGAGCATCTTACTACATAAACGAGATGAGAACCAGTGAAAAGATGAAAGGCAAGTTGAAAGGTAAGTTAGACCTGTCCGATGCGAGTGATTCAAGTGTCCTCTTTCCAGGTTGATCTCTTCTTCTTCTCTCTCACAGGTTTCGGCGCCGCCACTAGCTGCCAGGGAGTAGGTGTTTTCAGTAGAGGTAGCTCTATCTCGTCAGCTGCCGGTAGCCATGAGGGAATGTTGATGGGATTAATTCCTAGAAGCTTCCAGGCTTTCTCCAGGTCTCTCGGGTGTTTGATCGCTACTTGCTGGTTCCCTTTAGAAAATTGCAGGCCAAACGGGAAAAGCCACTTGTACTGTAGGTTGAGGTCGCGCAGTTGGGTCAAAAGTGGCCTGAAGAGGCGTCTTTTAGCCAGAGTGGAGGCTGCTAAGTCCTGAAAGAGGGCCACTTTAGCGCCTTCATATTCTAAGTCGCCATGTTCTCTCGCTTTGCTGAGGATGGCTGCCGTGTCGACATAGCTCAGGAGCCCGCAAATTATGTCTCTAGGTGGGTCTGATGGGGCTGGCTTGGGCCTAAGGGCTCTGTGCACTCTCTCGATTATCACTTTTTCAAAGCGGTCTGCCCCTAATAGCATAGTGAATATCTGCTGCATGATGCTTGGCAGCGCTTCTGTAGCCCAGGATTCAGGGAGGCCTTTTAGCCTGACGTTTTTGCGGCGACTCCTGTTTTCTTGGTCTTCCAGCATCAGGAAGGTATGATTTATCTGGTTGTCCTTGGCTGTTAATTTGCTCCTTACCGCCTCAGCAAAGCCCACTAGTTCTTCCTGCCCCGACTCGAGAGCTTCCACCCTGTGCCCCACGTGGCGTACCTCTGCTTTGATCTCCGAGAGCTCCTTCATGACCGGGGCCAACGCTGCCGTGATCGTTCTTTGTAGCACTGCTTGTGAAATCTCAAAGCGTGAGGAGCCGGGCTCGTGGTCTGACGGCGTGTCCGAGTGCTCTGAGGCATCAGAGGGCGAGTTGCTCGGCGCCATCTTGTGCCGCATGCACGCGGGTCTTTCTGGGCTCGTTTTTTCTCTAACAGTTTTATGTGCGCTGATTTGGGAGCGATCGACTTGTCCCCGGTTACCTCCGGGACCGCTACCTCCGTACTTCACCATTTGCCGCTGCTTCTGCCCAGTTTACTACGGGTCTCACATGTGTAGCGCACGGAGCTCCGGATTTATGCTGCCATCTTCCGCAGCGGTCAGCTCCGCCCCCCTAATGAGTTATTTATTTATTTGTATATGCATTATATTATTCAAGTTTACTCAGTGATTTACATCAATAGCATATAGGTTTCATTATATATAAACCTGCCTTATGTACCTATGTATTGAATTATTCATTTATGTATTTAATCATGCATAATTAATACTCAATCATGTATTCAATCTTGTGATATTATACGTATTCTTAATTTGTTTCATGCATCTATTACCATTCATATGACTGTTTTTATGTCTTTGTGTTTGCATAGAGTTCTTTTAAAACACAAATAATTCACTTTTATCTACTTTTTGTACTATATATGTACCTTCCCCCTCCCCAAATACCCTTTTTTTTATGTTCCCCCAGTATCTATCCACTTGAAAAAGGAGTCATTGTAGACTCCGAAACGCGTTGTGTTCCAGAGATACGAAATAAAATACCCCCGTTTTTGGATTCATCTTGTGTATGTCACCTATCTGTGTGCGCCGAACTGAGACAAGTACCTTTCCTGCTCTATAGACGCTGAGGTCACTATGGCGTTTATAGGATCAAACAGACGGAATTGTGATTAGTCGCGATGCTGGCTGTTACGGTGGGATCCCGGCTACTGCGTAATGCCTGGGCTCAGAAGCGGAACTACCCGCATCCTACGACGTAGAATTATGTCAGGGTGTGCAAAGGTGTTAATATGCTTGATTTATATTGTATTTTGCATGGATATATACAGTATATATACAGTAAACGGCACCCTGTAACTTGCAATGTTTAGGGTGCGGTCAACATGTTATGTATTTCCTAAAAAGTCTGACCTATCATTTATAAACAGTTATTCCCAGCTGTGAACCCTGTAACAGAAAATAGCACCCAAATGTACGAAACACCACTGTTATTTTGCAACACATAAAAATTTGATAAAAAGTGATCAAAATGTTTTACAGACCCTAAAAGGGTAGCAATAAAACCGTCATCATATCCCGAAAAAAAATGACACCTCACACAGCTCTATACGCCAGAGTAAGAAAATTACTAGCGTAAAAATAAGCAAAAAAAATTATTATTTTTTTGTACAAAAATGTTTAATTTTTTAAAACCTATATAAATTTAGTATCCATGTAATCACACGGACCCAAGGTACTGATTAAAGTAGGAGGTGTCGTTTGGAGTGCACAGTGAAAGCCGTAAAAACAGAGCCCACAAGAAAATGGCACAGTGATTTTTCGTACACTTCACTGCATTTGGAATATTTTTCCCGCCTCCCAGTACATGGCATGGAATATAAAATACTGCCACTAGAGGAACAAAGTAAGAAACAGAAATATAAAATAAAAAAGGGCATCACCAAAAAAAGGGTTAAAGCCCACGGATAACAATTATAAAAGGATTACCAGTGACAGGACCTGGATCTAGAGAAGTTACTCTGGATTTGCATGCTTGATTTTGATGGTAGATTTCCATTAAAAATGAAAACAAAGACATACCTGGCACACATATTATTTTCTGGTAAGAGTGGGATTTCCAGAACTTTTGTGCTTGTTATAATAATCTCTTGGCTTGCAGTAGCTACAGTTTTCCCAGTTATTCTGTGCACCTGGTAAAATGCATGCGGCCTCAGATAACGCTCATCAGCTGTTCCAATGAACATCTGCAAGTTAACAGGCTTCTCTGTATAACCCGAGAGCTGAAAAACAAAACATACATTGGAGATCAAAATTAAAGAACAATGTATGAGCACTTCAGAAATAATGTAATCTCTATTAATCAACATTTGATAGATTTTTTGTAGGGATTACACCAAGCCGCTAGAACTGTGTTTTACAAAATTACCAAAGAATATCAAGATGAAAGCTATATTTTGCAAAACATGTCACGATCATAATTAGAGAACAGCAATGACTGTAGCACAGAGAAAAACTGTAACTAACTTTTCTGAAGGTTACAACTGTCAATAGTCAGAATATGTATTTTATGTGAAGTATGCATGCTTATATAGTAGAATAATTATACTAAGCATATATATTTTTTGTAATCTTGTAATGTATAGCATTACAATAAATGATAGATGCCATTTAAAGGGAACCTGTCACCGGGGACCTCATTTTCACTAAAGATAGGTTGCAAAAGCCCAATATAGCGGCATTGCAAATTTGCTTTTGTGCTTTCTCTAAGCTCTAACTGACATGGCTTCCAAACAGAATCCTTTGTTTAGTCCCAGGGGTTGGGCTTTAGTTTGGATACATTTTAGGAGCACAAAGGTGGGGGCCAAGAATTGAGCAGTCTGCAGCACAGACAAGTCACATTTTCATTCTTGAAATGCATCCAAACCAAAGCCCAACCCCTGTGACTACAGAGAGGATTCTGTCAGAGTGCAAGGTAAATTATAGCACACAATTGTATTGTAACGCAAATGCTTAGAGAAAGCAGTAAGGCATATTTGCAATGCAGCTGTAATAGGCTTTTTGCCACCTGTCTTTAGTGAAAATGAGGTCCCTGGTGACAGGTTGTCTTTAACATTTGACAGGTATTATTCACACAAGAATGTACAATAATAATGGCATTATTTATGTATAGAATCTTTTGGAATTTCACTTTAACATGTGCTGTGTTGTGATGCCATGATAATATGATGTCATGATAATATGATGTCATGGTAATATGCATGTCATAATATATGGTGGGTTATATGGTTACTATATTTGGTACATTTACCACAACGTCACATAATCATCCTCTTTTGTCCCCGTGTAGTTCCTCCCTTTTTCCTCATTATTCTATCACTTGCAGGGATGCACTGGTATGATTACTACACTTGACAGGAAACGGTTGTGTTGCGCTTGTATTGATAGTGCTCTTGTTGCTAATAATTGTCTTTTGACTTCACTTTAAAGAAAACCTTTCACCAGATTTTGACCCCCCCCCCCCAAGGTTGTCATAGTAACCAACCGTTGACCTCACAGGGGGAGACTCAAATCCAATATCACGGCTCCCACCTCCGGAAGCATTTACAGGATTAACATCCATGATCAGTGCCAGCACTGACCGTGTGTGTTACCGGTGGGCGTTTGCTGCAATATGACACAAACAACCACCTGGTACAGAGAGTGCTCAGCCTGGGAGCCGTCTATATCCTCCTGCCCTTCAATGCACGCCGTAATAGTACAGTGAGGGTGATTAAGGATGTAGCACACACGACCCTCTGTTTTTTATACTAATTTGTGACGAAAGAGTAAGATGTCCGTTCATGGGCGTTGTACTGCCCTACGTTTTAGTTTGTTACGGTTTAGGAAAAAATTTAAAAAAGATTTGCAAGACATTACATTTTGTTGCTCCTCTTTTTTTAAATTGTTGGAGCAAACATGTTTTTCTTGTACAATTTTGCTTGAAATTTGATTTTTATTGTATGTACTTTTTGTCAATAACAACTAAAAAAAAAAATTAAAAACTAATGTTGTCTGTCTCTCTATCAACGTTCCAGCAAAGCATTGTGTGGTATTTCTTCAAGTAAACAACTATATGTCTGTAGCTGAATATTGGTAGATGGTTGGCAAGTACTAGTTCCATACCAGCAGCATGGTAGTAGCAGCAAAAAAAATGGATATGCAGGACTCAAATCAGGTGAGTTGCATTTAAGTTTACAGACTGAATTTTTAACATTGCCGCCATGGAAAAGAACAATTCAAGGATAAGGGCAATGCTTTTTAATCTAAGGTTTTTATGAAGTATTTATCTTAGGTGGGTTAATTTTGTTAAAGATATTACAGTGGACTCAGACGCCATTTTACATATTGTCGGACATTTTAAAGACTCAGCATTCATTTCATATAACTTTGTGTAGTGATAACTAAAGTTTGGGTTTGTCCCTCATCACACAAAGACTTAGTGCTCACTAGCATCACCTAGTGGAAGGTATCCAGGCGAACACCTGGGAAGTTTCAGTATTTGCATGTAGCCAATAGTATTAGACTCCTTTGTGTGCTTACATCCAATAGTGTTACATTTCCTGGGTGAGAACACCCAATTATAGTTGTTGCTTTCCTAATTACGCGCCTTATGTAAAGTGCCTTATGGTTTTCTATAAATGTCGGTCCCTCAATAAACTTATCAGTCTTGTTTGCTAACTTCCTGCAAGGACAGGTCTTGTCTTTTCTTTCAAGTTAGTCAAATTCCAGCGCTGGACACAGACTCATTTAATTTGAAAGTCACCTTACAATGATTAGGGGTTTGAACCCCAGATAAAAATCTATAAGAATTTGAATGACAGGTTCCATTATGTTGAATAATCTATTTTATTAAAAAAAATTAAAGTATTTTTTTCAGACTATAAGGCACACCATCAATAAATGCCTGGTAAAACGTCTAAGTTCATATATAAGGCGTACCTGATTATAAGGATGAATGACCAGCAGGTGGCAGACCTGTCCACAGTTAAAGGCAGCTGTTGTCTGTAAGCACGGTTCATATATAAGGTGTACTGGACTAGAAGGCGCACCTTTGATTTCTGAGAAAATCAAAGGATTTTTTGTGCACCTTATAGTCCGAAAAATTCGGTAATAAGACTCCCTTGCACACAAATATTTTTTGGTTTTGTGTGCTATACGTTGATTCAACAGACAAATTAAGATGCACTATATGGACAATGTTCTGTTTAGAAAAGGGTGATAGGGTATTGAAATCTGTGTAAAAATCATAAATCCAGAGAAGACCTTTAAGAAACCCTAATCACAGCAAGGAAAAAGAAGCATAACTGTTTCATGCAACACATTATACAATGGCTAGGATATGCTAAAAAGATTCTGTCCCATTATAAAGTAAACTCAAAATTGCAGAATTGAAGCAGCTGACCTTAGATTTTAACACAGCACTATATCAACAATGTCAGCAGATTGTGTGTGCGTACAGGGAATAGAGCCAGCTCTCGTTTGTGTTTCTCTGCTGTTTCCATAGCAAACGCCAATGCATGCGTAAGCTAACAAAGGCAGAGTGACTAGAAAGGAAGCAGTGAAGGTCACAATGGGATAAAATATGCATTTATGTGGTAGGATGCATCAGTCTTATCTTGATAATCTGATAAAAAAATAACACATTTATATAATTCTGACAGTAAAAACTGAGCATCTATTAACTATTTAAAGTACAGGCATCGATATCTAAGCCCACTGCGACCTCTGCTGATAGTCTCTGGATGCTGGTAATTTGCTGAACTTTACAAATGCAATGATTTACAACCCCCCCCCCCCCCCCTCAAACACTACAGATAAACTGTATTTTATAACAAAAGTACTGGAAGCTGTACAAAGCAGCATTTATGGGTCATACACACATAATTTAAAGGGAACCTGTCAGGCACATAGAGCCCCAAAACCTTATTTGCTGTAGTGAGTTGCTATGCATGATGATGCTGAAGTCAGTCAGCAGCTCTTGTGAATTATAAAATGACCCCTCTCAACAGTCTGCAATGCAATCCTGAGTCAGGCTGTGGTAGATGTGCCTGACAAGTTACATTTAATATTAGATTTTCAATAGAGGCAATCTACCATCAAATTCAAGTATGGATTAACCATACCACAATGACTGTGGTAATATGCCTATTTCCTCCTAAAATAATCTTTCAAAATTATGCTTATTGGCCAAAGGCACTCTGGTGGACATTTCCGGTCTTTTCACAGGTTGTTTACAATGAGCAGAAAATATCTCCCAACCCCCTACTAGGGGGTTGCATAGGCTGACACTACTAATATCCTGCAATACATCAGTATTGCAGAGTATTATAATGAACAAGCAATCAGATGATTGCTTGTTCATGTCCCATGGTGGAAATGGTAAATAAAAAATAAAAAAATTTTAATAAAAAAAATAATAAATCAATAAAAATGGGTGTAATAATATAAAGAGACATAACAGTAAAAAAGTCTAAATCCTAACACAAACCCCACATATATAGTATCACTGCGTCCATAACAACCTGTAGAATAAAAGTAAATAATTATTGAACCCGCACAATGAACGCCGTAAAAAAGAAACTTAAAAACCCACCAGAAATTATGATTTTTACCTATTGAATCCCATAAAAAAATGCAATAAAAAGTGATAAAAAAAAGTGCTCCAGAATGATATGCTTCCAAAGTACAACATGTCCCGCAAAAAAACAAGCCATCAACCAGCTCCATAGCCAAAATATTCTTATGCCACTTGGAAGACGGTGATGCACAAATGATTATGTTTTAGTTGGCAAATTTAGTAAAATGTAAGAAAAAATATTCATGTATGGTATCCCCGCAATCGTACTAACCCACAAAATAAAGATAACATGATTATTAGGCTTTACGGTGGAAAAAAAAAAAAAAAAAGTAAAAAAATCCAGTACAGAACTGATGCTTTTCTACTCCTGCCCTCAAAAAAATATTCCTACATTTTCGACAGTAGGGGATACCAACCCCAAAATGGTAACACTGAAAAGGCATCTTGTCCCCCCCCCCCAAAAAAAAAAAATGTTGTCACAAGGTCCCAATAACGAAAAATAAATTAAATAAAATAAGCAGTGTCAGTCCCGGCCAACTCTGTAGGGGTTTGGGACATCAACCCACTCTGTGGGGGGCTCTGGAACCAGCGGCGGCCCCGGCCCACTCTGTGTGCTTGTCTGGCGCCGGCGTAAGCCCTGACCTCCTCTGTGGGGGTTTCTGGGGTCAACTTCAGCCCCAGATATTACTATAATTATCTCAAGTAGCTACAAAAACAGGGGCTGTAACAATTTTATTCTATAAATAGACGTCTATAATAATAATCATATTTATTTATATAGTGCCATCATATTTCGTAGCGCTTTACAGTACATATCATAGGGGATATTTACAAATAAAATAAGACATTACAAAAGTACAAACAGTCATATGGAACAATAGTTTAACACTATATAAGAGTTATAGAGTTTGCCAAGGAGGAGTATGACATTTTCAGTAACACAGAAATTACTCCTCAAAAATGGTGAGAGGAGTATTATTACCCTTCTGGAAAAAAGTTAGTGTGACCTCTGGCTGGCACTGTGCCTTTAAGATGACGTCATAGATGCCATCTTTCAGGCAGTGTCTACAGGCATCTCTTGCTGCCATAGCAATGATCGGTGTCCCTGAAGACGATGAAGGAAGGCAGGGTCGATCGTGGGGCAAAGACCCCCCAAAGGCAAGTTAAATACCCATGATCGGAGCCCACTCCGACCGCGGGTATTACACTGGGATGTCGGCTATTACTTATAGCTGGCACCCAGTGTGTCCCAATGCCGGTTCAGCTCAGATCTTAAGCTGAACCAGTATCAGCTCTGCCTCCGATAGCTGAGCGCCAAGTCACTGCACGGATGCAAAGCGGGAAGGGGTTGAACAGCTGTACATTCATGGCCATAAGTTTTGAGAATGATACTGCATCAGGTTTTATAAAGGCAATTTGCATATACTCCAGAATGTTATAAAGAGTGATCAGCTTAACAGCAATTAATTGCAAAGTCAATATTTGCCTCGAAAATGAACTTTTTCCCCTAAAACACTTTTCAACTTCATTGCAGGCCTGCTATAAAAGGAGCAGCTAACATTGTTTCAGTGATTGCTTCATTAACACAGGTGTGGGTGTTGATGAGGACAGGGCTGGAGATCAATATGTCATGATTAAGTAAGAATCACACCACTGGACACTTTAAAAGGAGGCTGGTGCTTGGCATCATTGTTTCTCTTCTGTTAACCATGTTATCTCTAAAGAAACATGTGCAGTCATCATTGCACTGCACAAAACTGGCCTAACAGGGAAGAGTATCGCAGCTAGAAAGATGGCACCTCAGTCAAAAATCTATTGCATCATCAAGGAATTCAAGGAGAGAGAGTCCATTGTTGCCAAAAAGGCTCCATGGCGCCCAAGAAGGACCAGCAAGTGCCAGGACGTCTCTTAAAAGTGTCTCAGCTACCAGCAGTGCAGAGCTTGCTCAGGAATGGCAGCAGGCAGGTGTGAGTGCATCTACATGCACTGTGAGGCGGAGACTCTTGGAGTAAGGCCTGGTGTCAAGGAGGGCAGCAAAGAAGCCATTTCTCTCCAGGGACAGACTGATATTCTGCAAAAGGTACAGGGAGTGGACTGCTGAGGACTGGGATAAAGCTTGTTCGGAGAAGACAAAGTGAGCGATACCACCAGTCTTGTCTCATGCCAACTGTAAAGCATCCTGCAACATTCATGTGTGGGGTTGCTTCTCAGCCAAGGGAATCGGCTCTCTCACAGTCTTGCCTAAAAACACATCCATGAATAAAGAATGGTACCAGAATGTCCTCCAAGAGCAACTTCTACCAACTGTCCAAGAGCAGTTTGGTGATCAACAATGCCTTTTCCAGCATGATGGAACATCTTGCCATAAAGCAAAGGTGATAACCAAATGGCTCAGGGAACAAAACAGAGATTTTGGGTCCATGGCCTGGAAACTCCCCAGATCTTAATCCCATTGAGAACTTGGTAAATCATCAAGAGACGAGTGAACAAACAAAAACCAAAAGGGCAACAGTTCATGTGAAAATATAATATTTGTGCCATTGTCAATACTTTTAGCCATGACTGTAGAGGAGATTTCATTACATTGTTGTCAACATTGTGTTTACAAACCACATGCATTAATGCGATGTTATCGCATGTGCTTGTTAGTGTGTTAATGCATGCTCTAACATTGCGTTAACGCTTGCATTTTTTAAACACAATGCTGACACCAATGTAATTAGGCAAATCTCCTCTTCAGCGGTCTTAAAACGCATGCGTTAAACGCAAACAAGACGCAACGTGTGAGTAATCAGGGAGACGAGCAAGGAGATTGTGTGCTGTCACTGTGGTGCTTGAGATAATCTATGTGCTTAAACACACAGGTCAGGGCAGTGCAGGAACACACTGCCTCATATAGTGCTGCATTCATCCCCCTCCCCTCAGAGCCCTGACACTGCAAAGATTAAGCCCTAAGGGTGATGTCACACATGGCGTTTTAGGCCGATTTTAGTTAGTGCGTTTTCAGATCGTAAAAACCGTATGCCTTAAAAACCGCATCAGTTTTAAAAAAACTGCATGTGGTTTTTGAAAACGCATGCGCTATTGTCCGTTTTTAACGGTGCAAATTTCGGAAAACCGGACAAAAACTCATGCATCAAAAACCGCATGCACTAACTAAAAACGCCCCAAAAATGGCCTAAAAACGCCATGTGTGACATCACCCTAAGGCTGCATTCTCACTAACGCAAGGGGGACATATTTACGTATATACGACCCCCATAGACGGCAATGGGCGCGCAGTGCGGTACCGTACCCCATACGGCGCTGTGCGCCATGTACCCCTATGGAGAGGGGTGAGGGTGAGCCCTGCTCTCCCCCTCCTCCTCTCCCGCGCGCTGCCGTGTGCCCGTGAATGCAGCCTAAGGATGATGGCACACGTGGCGTTTTTAACCCAATTTTGTCCCAATTAAGATAATTGGTCGAACCTGTCCAAAACGGATGCGTTTTCAAAAAATGCATGCCTTTTTTAAAGAATGCGGTTTTTAACCCCTTAAGCTTTATCTGAACTCCAAATGTTTGTTAACCCTTTCACGACCCGTGACGTAATAGCACGTCACGGGTCGGCCGCGGGTCCATGGAGAGGGCTCGCGGGCCGAGCCCTCTCCATAGCCGGTAAGTCTGTGCTGCATATTGCAGCAAAGGCTTACCGGTAACACCCGCGATCGATGCTAGCACCACATTGTAATGAATGAGGAGTAAAATCCCCATATACTGCCATATTGCAGTATGGCAGTATATGGTAGGATCGATCAGACAACCTAGGGTTAAAGTAAAAGTAAAAAAAAAGTTAAAAAAAAATTATAATAAAAAAACCTAAAAATTCAACTCACCCCCCTTTCCCTAGAACGGATATTAATATTAATAAAGAGTAAAAATCATAAACACATTAGGTATCGCCGCGTCCGAAAATGTCCGATCAAAATATAATAACGGTTTTTCGCTGCGTTTAACCCCGTAACGGAAAATAGCGTCCAAAGTCAAAAATGAAATTTTTTGGCCATTTTGGAAAATATAAAAAAATTAATAAAAAGTGATCAAAAGGTCGCACAGTCCTAAAAATGATAGCAATGAAAACGCCATCAAAAGTCGCAAAAAATGACACCACCCACAGCTCCGTACACCAAAGTATGAAAAGGTTATTGCCGCCAGAAGACGGCAAAATCAAAAAAAATTTTTTGTAGAGGAGGTTTTAATTTTTTTAAATGTATGAAAACATTATAAAACCTATACAAATTTGGTATCCACATAAAGAATAAAGTAGACCCAAAGAATAAAGTAGACATGTCATTTGGGGCACACAGTGAAAGCTGTAAAATCCAAGCCCACAAGAAAACGTAGCAAATGTGTTTTTTCACCATTTTCACTGCATTTGGAATTTTTTTCCTGCTTCCCAGTACGCACCATGGAATATTAAATACCGTCACTACGAAGTGCAATTTGTTACGCAGAAAATAAGCCATAACACAGCTCTTTATTTTGGAAAAATAAAAAAAGTTATAGATTTTTGAAGGTGGGGAGTGAAAAATGGAAGTGAAAAAAACTAAAAAAGGCCAAGTCGTTAAGGGGTTAACGGACTGCTTAAAAACTGCCTGAAAACGGCTCAAAATGTGTTTTGAAAAACACATGCGATTTTTTGAAGAAAAAAAAACACATGCGGTTTTTGACAAGTTTTACCAATTATGTTAATTAAAAATGATCGAAAACGAATGCATTGGACGAACTGCTTAAAAACTGACCAAAAACGGGTTCAAAACGTCATGCGTGGCATCACCCTCAGGTTGGAGAGAGGTTTTCAAAACAGGAGGTGAGCAGGAAGGGGTTAAGCTTCCTGCGAGCTCCCCCACTGAAGAGAACAGTCTCTCCATATACAAGGCAGCAGCAAGGTGCCCTGTCTGGCTCATGGGGGATGAGCGCAAGCAGAGGCTTCCCCAATCTGCCAGCAGCACTGCATACAGCCTTTAGTACAAGTCCCAGCACTCTGGGTCCCAGAGAAGCAGGGCATCAGGCAGCATGTGTTTTATACCTTTCAAAACCTACTTCCTTAACCCCTTCAGGACCACCATGTTTTTTAACCTTAAATCCAAGTGCGATTAAGAGATAAGTTCCTTCTGGAGTCCCTTCCCACCACGTGTGGGTGTCGATCCTTGCTATGAACTATTATCTTAAACTCTCTTGGATTTAAGGTTTAAAAAAAAAAAAAAGTGGTGCTGAAGGGGTTAAGGAAGTGTGATCCTGAAAGGTATAAAAAACACATGCTGCCTGACCCCTGCTCTAACTATCAGAGCCTATGAGATTCTAACACACAGATCTGCATCTGCATGGCCTAACAGTGATAATACCCTGCAATACTCATGTACCGATTTGGCAAGCTCTGTGCAGCGCTGCTTAATCTGTAATTCACTAATGAGCAATCATTTGATTTCCCATAATGGAACAAAGTAAAAAAAAAAAAAAATCTATAAAAGAATAAAAATATTCCAATGCTCCCATTACATAGAAAAAAGTGAAAATCATCACACAAAACCTACACATATGGTATTACCATGTGCATAACAACCCATAAGAATTCTCTTTATTTATACAGCGCCTACAGATTAAGCAGCGCTGCACAGAGCTTGCCAAATTGGTCCCATACAACAAAACGTTCATTAGTGAACCTGCACAATGAACGACTTGCCAAAAAGATGTGGGTTTCTCCATCTTGTCCCCTTCAAAAAAAAAAAAAAACCCAAAAAAACGAAATAAGCGATACAGGTTTTAATCTGCTCCAGAATAATTCTGGTGTAAAGTACAGCATTTCCTGCTAAAAATAAGTTCTAAATCAAGTGTTATACATCTAAAAACTATGGATTTCTAAAGAATCAATCGGAATTGTTATTCAGATTTTTGTTTGTTTTAACCCTTTCAGGACCTTGCCCTTTTTTGTTTTTTCATTTTCATTTTTTACTCCCCATGATCAAAAATCCATAACTTTTTTATTTTTCCATGTACAGAGCTGTGTGACGGCTTATTTTCTGCGTAACAAATTGCACTTCATAGAGATGGTATTGAATATTCCATGCCGTGTACTAGGAAGCGGGAAAAAAATTCCAAATGCAGTGAAATTGGTAAAAAAACGCATTTGTGCCGTCTTCTTGTGGGCTTGGATCTTACGGATTTCACTGTGCGCCCCAAATGACAGGACTACTTTATTCTTTGGGTCTGTGCGATTACGGGGATACCAAATTTGTATAGGTTTTATAATGTTTTCATACATTTAAAAAAATTAAAACCTCCTGTACAAAATTTTTTTGGGGGATTTTGCCATCTTCTGGCGCTAATAACTTTTTTATACTTTGGTGTACTGAGCTGTGGGTGGTGTCGTTTTTTGCGGATTTTGATGACATTTACAATGTTATCAATTTTAGGACTGTTCGACCTTGTGATCACTTGTTATAGAATTTTTTAATTTTTTTAAATGACAAAAAAAGTGCCATTTTCAACTTTGAGCGCGATTTTCCGTTACAGGATTAAACGCAGTGAAAAAACGTTATCATATTTTGATAGATCGGGCATTTTCGGACGCGGCGATACCTAATGTGTTTATGATTTTTACTGTTTAATTATATTTATATCAGTTCTAGGGAAAGGGGGGTGATTTGAGTTTTTAGGGTTTTTTATTATAATTTTTTTTTTTTTTTTAACTTTTTTTTATTTTTATTTTCAGTACTTTTCAGACTCCCTAGGGTACTTTAACCCTAGGGTGTCTGCACGATCCTATCATATACTGCCATACTACAGTATGGCAGTATATGGGGATTTTACTACTCATACATTACAATGTGCTGGTAGCACATTGTAATGCATGGGTTAACCCGAAGTAGCCTCGGGTCTTCGTGAGACCCGAGGTTACCATGGCGACGGATCGCCACTCCCCGATGACGTCACGGGGAGCGGCGATCCTCGAAAAGATGGCGGCGCCCACACGTGCTAGCACCGATCGCGGGTGTTACCGGTAAGCCTTTGCTGCAATATGCAGCAAAGACTTACCGGCTATGGAGAGGGCTCAGCGCGTGAGCCCTCTCCATGCACCCGCGGCCGACCCGTGACGTGCTATTACGTCACGGGTCGTGAAAGGGTTAACAAACATTTGGAGTTCAGATAAAGCTTTTTTCTTTTCATGGAAAGTATCGTATCGGTAACAAGTATCGCAATACTTTTCCAGGTATCGTAGTACACTCAAAATTCTGCCATCGGTGCAAAATTCTGCTATTCCTCTGCTATCATCTCCTCCCTCGGCCTATGTAATAATCGAAAAGCAGCAAGAAATGCAGGGAGTGCGGAGACCTGCCCTACTCATAGTAACTGCAGGTGAAAAGACATCACTGAGGGACTCTGGAAACACTGTGCTGGGCCCCTCGGGCTCATTATCATAATGTTAATGTTATTAACATGTTAATGTTATTAATGTTAATATATGGATAACATATATAAGAAGATTACTACAGTCACCAGGCCTGAGTCTATGAGCAAGTGTCCCTGGTTTATCATGATGGATTTTGATGGAACATTTTATTTACCCACTTCCTGACGTGTGACATATCTGTGCATCACATGTTGGCTGAAGGTGTATTGAGAGGGCAGCCTTGTTTTTTTGTAAAATTGCCTTAAAATTGTTTAAGACGCTTGTACAGTTGTTAACACAACCTCCGTATGTGTTCCGTGTCATTGCCTCCTTTATAGCACAACTCCAAAATGACCTGAGAAGTAAATATATTAAGAACAGCTAAAGAGGGGGGGCGTGTCCGGATGCCGAGGGAGTAGACTGGCCGGGCTCCGCCTCTACCCCGAAGCCACCAGGTACAGGGCAGGCCGGCAACCTGACGGAGGGACAGACCACCAGGCACACGGGATTATACAGCCCTGCACCCCTCCAGGTACCAGATGCCATCATGGCGCCCTGCAGGGCCTCATGTACCAGGGAAGGGGAGGACCGCTGGGTCCAAGAAGAGGACTGCCCAACAGTCATGGAGGGGGCCCAAGAGGGGACACAGGCTGACCTCCAGCACCTTTTAATAGACTTGGCCCCTCCATCAGGACCTGTGGGTCTGATGCACAGTCCTAACCCATCCATCATCCCTTCTACAAGTGCCTCCCCAGCTGCCCCCTTGCCACAGAGACAGCCTTCCACGAGGCAACCCTCATATCTGGCCCATGATGAACTAGCCACAGATTATATGGCCACTCCAAGGGCTCTGCGCCCTGCTTCTCCCTCCCAATGCTGGTCCTCACCACCAGAGAGCTCACCAGCCAGAGATCTACCACTACTGCTCCCACCCGATTGGTGGTCTCATGTTAATCAGCTACCAACGAAGCTGGACTTTCAAACTCTGATTTCTGAAGTAAAGGAGACCTGCAAATCAGCCATAGCTGAGATTCGCCAAGATGTACAACTGGTAGCCCAGCGGGTAGATGCTCTCGAAGATGGCCATGCCACTGCTCGCAAAGCTATTAATGCGCTTCAGAAACGGGTTATGTCTCAGGAAGAGACGATACAAGAATTACAATCTCATGTGGAAGACCTAGATAACAGGGGCAGGCGGCACAACATCAGGGTCCGGGGTGTACCGGAATCTGCGGGCCAAGAAGACACCTTCTCTATCCTGCAAGAAATATTCAACACACTCCTGGGGAACCCCCCGGACACTTCTATTAAAATGGACAGAGCTCATAGAGCCCTCCGACCGAAATCCAGTACTAACTGACCTAGAGACATTATATGCTGCATAACTGATTTTCTCCTTAAAGAGGATATAATGATGAAGGCTCGACGCTTGAAACGCATTGAATACCACGGAACACAAATCCATCTTTACCAAGACTTATCGTGGGTCACACTTCAACGTCGCAGAACCCTACGCCCCTTGCTGAAATTGCTGCAAGACCACCATATACCATACAGATGGTGCTTCCCATTCAGCCTATCAGCACGGAAAGATGGAGTGACCCTCACACTTAGAACACGCAAGGACCTCCCAGATTTCTGTTCCTTTCTGAACATCCCGATACCAGTAATCCCAGAATGGGCTATTGCCCCTCCGAATCCTCCCCTCTCTCCTACATGGCAGACGGTCCAACCAAGGAAAAAGGGAGGACAAGATCAATCGGCAGGTTCAAGAGGCTCTCGTAGCCCCAGTCAGCCCCTACAGTCGGCAGGTCCCTAGACTGTTAATATTGGTTGTCATTTGAAAATTTCCAGTTTTTCTTTATATGCAATTAGTATAAATGTTGAGGTAGGCATTGCTGATCCACAGTTTTTTAACAGGTCGGGGAGGGGGAGACGTCGCGGTACCTGACCCAAAACGTCTGCCACGACCCCCAACACCGGGTATGACCTTTGTCGCCCAGACACCCGGACGCAGAGGTATGGAACCCCTGCTTGGATAGGGTGTCATAGGTGTACCTGGTTGCCGGATCCCCGCATGGGGCGGATTAACCCCCGCCTCATGGGGGGGCTTGGCTCCACTCTCAGGTTTTTGAACTGTAATTTCGAATTTAAGTGCGTTCCCATGTTCCATTACCCCTTTAAAGTTGCTTTGTTATGGTTTATTGTACTTATCTCCTGTCTATTGACTATACTTCCACAGTTCACCGAAGGAGCAGCCTGGCTCAGTCACACAGGGGCCTCCCCGGGACGGGTTCCTGTGCCTTTCTTGTGGTCCGCAGATAAGCCTGTCAGATGCCCGACGAGATGGTGAGAATTCTGACATTGAATGTTAAAGGACTCAACTCCAATACCAAACGTAACTTATTGCTGCAGGAGCTGAAACACATCTATCGGACTCTGGGTCCTGTAAATTTGCTAGGCGGCTGTATCCGCAGGCCTACTTGGCTAACTCCCAAACTAAAAGGCAGGGGTGGCAATACTAATATCCCGTACCTGCCCATTCCTGGCCTCTAAAATACAGGCAGACCAAGAGGGTAGATACATTATAGTGCAGGGTGCTTTAGGGGGTCGACCTATTGTTCTTTGCAACATATACTCTCCAAACACAGGACAACTTACTTTTCTGTCTGAGATGTTGACACGACTGACGCACTTTAGAGGTACCCCCACGTTGATAGGAGGGGACTTTGATGCTCCTTTTTCGGAAAATAGAGACAGACTCTCAATACTGAATTGCCCCCTGACGCAACAGATCCACCGACTGGCAGTGGGCTTCAGAAAACTAATTCGACTATATGATCTGTATGACTTGTGGAGAGTGGACAACCCCACAGCTAAAGCTTATTCTTTTTTTTCCCACCCACACCATACTTACACCCGTATTGACTATTTTTTTGGCGACGTCTCTATTCTGAGAACCTTGCAGGAATCCACCATAGGACCAATAACATGGTCTGATCACGCCCCCTGTCAATCAGGAAAGGAGGCAGGGCAATGCAAGTAAAATTTAACATGCAGGGCTCACTTAGTGTGAAAGGTCTCACATCAAGCGATTTGAATACAAGTTTACAAACTGTTATTTTAAATTTGCAGTCATGAAAAGGAACCATTTAGGGATAAGGGCAATGCTATTCAATCAGTTTTTAATGAAGTATTTATTTTAAGTGGGTTCATTTAAATGGTTCCATTTATCGTGACCCATGTCTCCAACACAGATGTGAACCTAGCCAAACAGATAAATTCAATGTCAGCTTTCCATCCATATTTACATGCATTACACACAGATATATACACCTGCTCTTTTACACAGAAAGATTATAAACAAATATAGGCATGACTACTGTGTACACTACCTGCTATGATGGATCTGTTATCCAGGCTGTTCAACAGATGCCATCACTCTCCACTCCAAGGACAGAATTCCAAAATATCCCCCCCTCCAAAAAAACAAAAAACAAACAAAAAACTAAAATATTCAAATCACCCCCCCCCCCTTTTCCCACTAAAGGGAGAGCCCCTTTTCTGGCTCCTTCATACCCCCATAGAGCAGTGGTGGCGAACCTATGGCACGGGTGCCAGAGGTGACACTCAGAGCCCATTAAATGGGCACCCTTGCCATCACCTCAAGGTAGAGTTTGCCAAACAGGACTCAAGGCCTCTTGCAGTCCCAGGCAGCCCAGGACCCCAGAAGGAAGCTACAATGATAATCCAAACTTCTTCTCCTTTCTATTGGTGTCCTCAGGTGCCTACACAATTTAAACACGTGAAAGAGCAGGGAGTAATAAGTTACTGCTTAAATTTTTGCATTGGCACTTTGCGAAATTTGGGATTTCGTTATAGTTTGGGCACTCAGTGTTTAAAAGGTTTGCCATCACTGCCATAGAGAGTAGTGTACCCATTGCCAAAGAGGAAATTTTCTATGGAACAATGGCAGATTATCTGGTCGAATGCTAAAAAGGCCTCCATAAACTCTCTTTATAAAGAGAACCAAGTGAAACTCCTCATGCTTTGGTACCACACCCCTGAACTGCTACACAGGCTTAAAGCACACCTGTCATCAGGTCTGTGTCACTAGTCCTGTGGCAGTGTACCCATTGCCAAAGAGTTGTTATCTTTTTTGGAAAAACCCTGTTTACTATAAGGTAGATCAAAGTTTACCTTTTCTGCATGCAGAGCTGCGCCCCTAGTCCCATGGGAATGACCAGTGAGGAGTGGTTCCCCCACCCTCGGGAAAGCGCTCTGTTATGCATCGATTTTAAAGGACACCTGTCATCAGGTCTGTGTCACTTATCCGGTCACCTCTACCTGTTGGAGCAGCTCACAAGGATCCCATCCCAGCCTTTATCTAGTTATTTCATACATTATTCATTGTAAAATCATCTATTCTTTATCATGTAAATGAGGCTGGTCACAAGGTCAGAGGCAGTGATGTCACTCCTGTTCTTCCTCCCCTCTCCTCCCCCTGCTCATGTCTGTGTGTAATGTATAGTAAAGCATGGCTAGTGTGAGTGCTGCATCTGCTGACATGCTGCATCCTCCTAATATACAGGTGAGAGACACAGACATCAGCTACACATGAATCTGACATAATCTGCTGTAACATGGCTGCCTGGAGCTGCTGTATCTCTCCTAAACACACACACATGCACACACAGGCTGCAGGGGGGTGGCCACCAGCACCAGGAAGCACATCATTATACAGCCTCACATCATTATACAAGCTGTCAGTCATGTACTGGGGGTGTGGCAGTGCCTCCCACTCATGAATAGAGTGGACAGCTTGAATATGCTAATGCTTCATTGGACATTTCACAGGTCATTTGCATGCAGCTTTAGGACCTCATTGCTTAGGTTTACAGGCATGTAGAGGGACAATGAAGGGATAGAGGCAATGCTCTCTAATGGCAGTTTATGAAAATATATTTAGTTTAGGGGGGTTATTTTGCATGACGGGTTCTCTTTAAATGAAAAAAACTCCCATATCCCCACCCCAGGACATCATACATGCCTGCCCCACTCATAACTGGCACTCCCATGGGACTAGGGACGCAGCTCTGCATACAGAAAGGTAAGCTTTGATGTACCTTATCTTGTTTTGGGAAAAGGTCAGTTTCACTATAAAAACTCTCTGCCAATGTGTACACTATTCTGTTTGGGGACTTGGGGAGCCAGAAAAAGGGCTCCCGGTGACAGGTTCCCTTGAACAAACTGCAAACTGTTGTACAGCCTCCAAAATGGAAGCACAGTTATTAGTGTCAAAACTGAAATGAAGTAATTTTTGCTATTATTTTTTAAAATTTTAAAATGTTATAAAACATAATGAAAGCTATATAAATTTTGTAAAGTAGAGGTGTTATTTGGGGCACACAGTGAAAGCTGTAAAAACATAGCCACAGGAAAATTATGTAAATGTTTTTTTATAATCAATTTCATGGCATTTTGGAACTTTTCTCTACCTTCCCAGGACACGGCATGGAGCATTATACAATTATACACGGACAATATTTTGTTCCACAGATAAAAAGCCTTCATACATTTCTTTAAACAGAAACACAAAAAAGTTATGGATTTTTGAACGTGTGGAATGAAACGGCCACAAATTTCTCGACTGTGAACCCCCTTTAACTCAAAAAGGAAGCCTTAAACATTTTATAGACTATCTTTTTAAATTGCTTTTTAAAAAATTATTTAAAGACTATACCTTTACAACTGGATGCCCACCAGAAGCAGCTTTCACAGCCCCACGACTACCTTCAGTTTCATAGTGTGCTCGATGATGAGTCTTTGGCTGAACTTCTACTTTTAGTTCACACTGTCCATAATGGCTAGGTAAGGGCCAGTCTAAAGGAGGCAGAGATGAAGTTCTGAGGAACAAAGGGATACAATTTGAAAAACACATTTGTGAAAAATAGAAAAGAAATCTAAGCTGCATAGAGTGTACATAATGTTTGGGAAGTAATACTGTATAAAATTAAAAATATATACGGTAATTAAAAGGAAATCCATGAGGAATCTACTTTCAGAAGTACCATACTAGAGTATAAGCCAACCTAAGTATAAGCCGAGGCCCCTAATTTTACCAAAAATAACTGGGAAAACTAATTGACTTGAGCATCAGCCTAGGTTGTAAAATGTATTGGTAACAGCCTCCCCCAGTAATGCAATGCCCTGCAGCAGCCCCCCAGTAATGCAATGCCCTGCAGCAGCCCCCCAATAATGCAATGCCCTGCAGCAGCCCCCCAATAATGCAATGCCCTGCAGCAGCCCCCCTGGTGTATAAAAAAAATAAAAAACTTACATAATCACCTTCCAATGCTCCCCACAGCTCCTGATCCTTCTCTTCTTCACTCGTAGCACACTATGCTGCTGATGTCATAGTGTGAGCCTGCGCATGGATGAGTCTCTGCCCGATCTGCTACGAGTGAAGAAGAGAAGGAAGAGCAGCCGTGGGGAGCATCAGAAGGTGAGCCTTTAAGTTCTTTCATAGTATCATAGTATTATAGTATATAAGGCTGGAAGGAGACGCAAGTCCATCAAGTCCAACCTTTAAGAATTAAATAAAAGTTTTATCCCCATAACTCGTGATATTTTTTCTCTCCAGAAAGGCATCCAGGCCTCTCTTGAACATGTACATAGAGTCCGCCATAACAACCTCCTGCGGCAGAGAGTTCCACAGTCTCACTGCTCTTACAGTAAAGAACCTTTGTCTATGTTGATGGTAAAATCGCCTCTCCTCTAGGCGTAGAGGATGCCCCCTTGTCCTGGTCACAGGCCGAGGTATAAAAAGATCTTTGGTGAGATCCTTGTACTGTCCATTCAGGTATTTGTACATTGTAATGAGGTCTTCCCTCAGTCGTCTTTTTTCTAAACTGAATAATCCCAAATTTTTTAATCTGTCAGTGTATTCTAGTTCCCCCATTCCCCTAATAATCCTGGTTGCTCTCCTCTGCACCCGTTCCAGCTCTACTATATCCTTTTTATACACTGGTGCCCAAAACTGTACACAATGGGGGTCATTTACTAAGGGCCCGATTCGCGGTTTCCCGACTTGTTACCCGAATATTTCCGATTTGCGCCGATTGTACCTGAATTGCCACGGGTTTTTGGCGCACGCGATCGGAATTTGGCGCAACGGCGCCGGTATGCACGCGACGGAAATCAGGGGGGCGTGGCCGAACGAAAACCCGACGTATTCGGAAAAACCGCCGCATTTAAAAAAAAAATTGTGTCGCGAAAATTTCACTCACCTTCATCCTGGATAGGCCGGTGTATTTCGAGGCATTCCAGCGGACTTCAGCGCAGCAGCGCCACCTGGTGGACGTCGGAGTAACTGCTTTGATGAATCCCGGCCGGACCCGAATCCAGTGCAGAGAACGCGCCGCTGGATCGCGAACGGACCGGGTAAGTAAATCTGCCCCAATATTCCATGTGTGGTCTGACCAGGGATTTGTATAAGGGCAAAACTATGTCTTTATCATGAGAATCTATTCCTCTCTTGATACATCCCATTATTTTATTTGCTTTAGCAGCAGCCGCCTGGCTCTGGTCACTAAAATTAAGTTTACCATCCACCAATACCCCCAAGTCCTTTTCAGCTTCAGTTTTACTAAGTAATTGACCGTTTAGAACATAATTATACTTTTTGTTTCCATGGCCCAAGTGCATAACTTTACATTTATCTACATTAAACCTCATCAACCATTTCTCTGCCCATCCCTCAAGCTTCCACAAATCCCTCTGTAATGCTAAGCTATCGACCTCAGTATTTATTACTTTACACAGCTTAGTATCATCTGCAAATATTGAAACTTGACTGTGTAAACCCACTACAAGGTCATTAATAAAAATATTAAAAAGAAGTGGCCCCAATACTGACCCCTGTGGCACTCCACTGGTAACATCAACCCAATCTGAGAATGTGCCATTAATGACCACCCTCTGTTTTCTATCACTAAGCCAATTACTTACCCAAATACACAGATTTTCTCCTATTCCCAGCAGTCTCATTTTATATACCAACCTTTTATGTGGCACCGTGTCAAATGCCTTTGAGAAGTCCAGATATACAACATCCACAGCGTCCCCCAGATCCGGTTCGCGACCACCCACCGTGTATTCACGGCGGCGGTCGCGTTCCGATGCATGGAGAGAGCTCGCGGGCCGAGCCCTCTCCATAGCCGGTAAGTCTCTGCTGCATATTGCAGCAAAGGCTTACTGGTAACACCCGCGATCGGTGCCGGCACCGATCGCAGGTGTTCTCTTGCTGATGGGCGCCGCCATCTTTCCGAGGATCGCCGCTCCCCGTGACCTCATCGGGGAGCAGCAATCCGTCGCCATGGTAGCTTCGGGTCTCACGAAGACCCGAAGCTACTTCGGGTTAACCCATTCATTACAATGTGCTATCAGCACATTGTAATGTATGAGGAGTAAAATCCCCATACACTGCCATACTGTAGTATGGCAGCATATGGTAGGATCGATCAGACAACCTAGGGTTAAAGTACCCTAGGGAGTCTGAAAAATAGTGAAAATAAAAAAAAAAGTTAAAAAAAAAAATTATAATCAAAAAGCCTAAAAATTCTAATCACCCCCCTTTCCCAAGAACTGACATAAATATAAATAAACAGTGAAAATCATAAACAAATTAGGTATCGCCGCGTCCGAAAATGCCCGATCTATCAAAATATAATAACGGTTTTTCACTGCGTTTAACCCAGTAACGGAAAATCGCATCCAAAGTCAAAACTGGCACTTTTTTGCCATTTAAAAAAAATTAAAAATTCTATAAAAAGTGATCAAAAGGTCATACAGTCCTAAAAATAATATCATTGAAAACATTATCAAAAGTCGCAAAAGATGACACCACCCTCAACTCCATACAACAAAGTATGGAAAAGTTATAAGCACAAGAAGACGGCAAAATAAAAAATAAATTTTTGTTCATGAGGTTTTAATTTTTGCAAATGTATGAAAACATAAAACCTATACAAATTGGGTATCCCTGTAATCGTACTGACCCAAAGAATAAATTAGATGCGTCATTTGTGGCGTGAAGTGAAAGCCGTAATATCAAAGCCCACAAGAATACGACACAAATGCGTTTTTTCACCATTTTCACAGCATTTGGAATTTTTTTCCCGCTTCCCAGTACATGGCATGGAATATTCAATGTGATCACTATGAAGTGCAATTTGTTATTCAAAAAACGAGCCGTCACATAGCTTTTTACGTGTAAAGATAAAAAAAGTTATAGATTTTTGAAGGTGGGGAGTGAAAAATGGAAATGAAAAAACGGGAAAGGGCCCGGTCCTTAACCGGTTAATCTGGAACAGGTCTTTACTAAGCTTGAAACGCATGTAATGCAAAAAGAAACTTTTCAAATATGCTAATAAACGCAGGGCGATCCTGTAAGCAAAACACAGGCAGCCCGGTACTTCTTTGGTTTCTAATTATGCATGCCTACTGCGTGCTATTATATCCACCCACTCACACCCTTCATCCTGAGAGTCCTGTTTCTAGGGAAGTCTTGTTCAAGCAAGCCGTCTGATGCAGCTGCTTAATAGAGACTGGGACCACGCAAAGCTCTCGGGCAGAAGGGTAGGAGTGATTGAGTGGATAGATATAATAACATGCAGTAGTTGTGCATAATAAAAAGCCAAAGGAGCGCCTGGCTGCATGAGTCTCATGCATAAAAGCACCAAGCGCTCATTAGCATATTATTAAAAGTGGTTTCTATCTGCATTACAGGCGTTTCAAGCTTAGTAAAGAGCTGTTCCCGATTAAAGAGGAAGAGGCCAACATGAAAGTTTATTTAGTTTAAATCATGACTACCCAAGTGGTAGCTTTCCTTTAAATCAGACATACACTGTATTGCTATACAACTTATCAGGGTAGTTATTACTTTGAGATTATGTGGGTATGTGTTTTTTCTTTGTTTTCTAGAATAATGTAAAAACCTTACAAAGATTTCAGATTATGGTACACATAATGCCACCTTTGGAGGACCTTTCAAAACCTTTATCAATTCCAACATTGTGAATCTTTAAATAGGTGTCAATTTATTAATTCCAGCACAGTTTAAAGTAATCGGCCATTATATTCAGCAGCTGAGATTTTAAATCGATCAAACAGTGTTGTCCAGGCACAACAAGTTTTCCACTATGCATAGATTATGGGACAACGTTTTCATTGGTGGGCATCCCAGTGGTGGTCCTGTTGTTGTTGTAACACAGAAAAATGAAGCAGCAGGGTCAGACATGTGCGTGGCCACTCCATTCACTGTCTAAGGACCTGATGGAGCCGGTTATAACCCTAGGATGGTTTTAACGGTCAGCAGCGCAAAGATGAATAGAGTAGCATGGCGCATCTGCAAAAGGCTGCTCTGCATTTTTGGGTACAACAAACCCCTGTTCTCCCAAACTGTAGTAGTCCCAACACAGGGACCCCTCACAGTTAGCAAGTTATCCCCTATTCTGTGGTCAGGGGAAAACTTGACATTTAACTTCAGTGACAGGACAACCAATTGAAGGCTAGAACTAGACAGCCATGGTTGGTCCATGAATCAAGGAACATGAGTCACAAACTGACTTCACAGAGGAAGAACAGGGACATTGATGGGTGGCAGAGAATAAAAAAGGCTGTTCAGTGCTGCAACTACTTACATCTTTCTTTCTTTACACCTAACTTGCTACTGCTGGTATACGTAACCCGTGTATCTTATTAAAGCTTGGAGTCACAAACTCTGTCAAAGTTTTACACATGAGTTTTTCAAATGAGTCCAAATCCACTCCAGGGCCAGGTTAGAAGAATCTATAAATAATATCTTGATGCTTGCCTATTGCCATTTTTGAAGGAATTTTGTTTGGGGGCAAATGCCCCATTTTGAGGCCTGCATTCCATACCCATACCCAATTTTAAAATTGTAAAATTTAAACCTACATACATTATTAAAATCTAGACACATTGGGGGATATTTATCAGGACCTCTGCGCACAGCCAGTGGCCCTGAAATAATCGCAAATGCTAGCTTATTGCTAGCTTTTGCGATTATTTTCCCCAATCCACTACCTTCACGTCAGTGGGACGTGAAGGGGGGGGGGCGGTTGGCCGTGCGGAGGGCGCGGGCGGACGGGAGTGGGCTGGTGCGGGGCGCTACTGTCCCCGCGCCTGCTGCTGCCAGCGACTTTGCCTGGCATAGGATAAACGTTGCGCTGCTGGCAGCCCGATACATCAAGAGGCAGAAGCCTCTTGATGTATCGGGCTGCGAATTTGCAGCAGCGGGGCTATCATACGCTAGCGCACGAGCGCCAGCGTATGATAAATATCCCCCATTGGCCCAGATGTATAATTGTGTGTGTGGCAGTTTTTTAGTCTGCACTAAAAGAAGTGTCTTTGGTGCTTGCACATGTATTTATAAAGTGTTTGCGCCACCTTTGTGTCACAGCTGACCTTTGCCTGACATTTTAGAAATCTGTGCATCTGAATGAACGGGGTAGTGCATAGTCACAGTTTGCACCACATTTATTACTGCGCTGCACCACAATCCTTTCCACAACACCATAAAGCAAAGAGCGCCAAAAAGACCAAAAAAAACAGTGCAACAGTGGGCACATCCAGAAAGCAGACCAGATTTACTAAGAGCGTGCACCACAACTGGATTATTTGGTGCAACCTGTCACATAGTCAGTTTGCACCACTTTTCATATACAGTATTTTTCGGACTATAAGGCGCACCAGAGTATAAGGATGTATGCCCAGCAGGAAGCAGACCTGTGCACAGTTTCAAGGCAGCAGTTGTCTGTCAGTACAGTTCTGAGAAAATCAAAGGATTTTTTGTGCGCCTTATAGTCCGGAGAATACGGTACTTGGGCTATTGTTTGACAGTCCTATGGGAACTTTGGCGTAAAGAGAAAAAAAAAAAAAGAAGAAATAAAATAAAAACAACAGCCAAAAATAAAAAGTTTAAAATATTTTTCCAAGGGTTGTTATGGGATAGTAAACATCTAATCATAAGTATAACAAAATAGAATCGGTTCTCAAAAACTATTTGGCACCTAAAAATTGCCAACCAAATACAGAAATGTACTTCTATATTTAAGAAGAGCTTCATTTTTGTGCTAAACTCTATATACAACCATTTTACATTTAAGGGCTAATGCACACGACCGTCTGGGGGGGCATATGTACGGCCCCAAGCTTGCGGCCGTACATACACTCACCTGCCACTTTATTAGGTACACCATGCTAGTAACGGGTTGGACCCCCTTTTGCCTTCAGAACTGCCTCAATTCTTCGTGGCACAGATTCAACAAGGTGCTGGAAGCATTCCTCAGAGATTTTGGTCCATATTGACATGATGGCATCACACAGTTGCTGCAGATTTGTCGGCTGCACATCCATGATGCGAATCTCCCGTTCCACCACATCCCAAAGATGCTCTATTGGATTGAGATCTGGTGACTGTGGAGGCCATTTGAGTACAGTGAACTCATTGTCATGTTCAAGAAACCAGTCTGAGATGATTCCAGCTTTATGACATGGCGCATTATCCTGCTGAAAGTAGCCATCAGATGTTGGGTACATTGTGGTCATAAAGGGATGGACATGGTCAGCAACAATACTCAGGTAGGCTGTGGCGTTGCAACGATGCTCAATTGGTACCAAGGGGCCCAAAGAGTGCCAAGAAAATATACCCCACACCATGACACCAACACTACCAGCCTGATCCGTTGATACAAGGCAGGATGGATCCATGCTTTCATGTTGTTGACGCCAAATTCTGACCCTACCATCCGAATGTCGCAGCAGAAATCGAGACTCATCAGACCAGGCAACGTTTTTCCAATCTTCTACTGTCCAATTTCGATAAGCTTGTGCAAATTGTAGCCTCAGTTTCCTGTTCTTAGCTGAAAGGAGTGGCACCCGGTGTGGTCTTCTGCTGCTGTAGCCCATCTGCCTCAAAGTTCGACGTACTGTGCGTTCAGAGATGCTCTTCTGCCTACCTTGGTTGCAACGGGTGGCGATTTGAGTCACTGTTGCCTTTCTATCAGCTCGAACCAGTCTGCCCATTCTCCTCTGACCTCTGGCATCAACAAGGCATTTCTGCCTACAGAACTGCCGCTCACTGGATGTTTTTTCTTTTTCGGACCATTCTCTGTAAACCCTAGAGATGGTTGTGCGTGAAAATCCCAGTAGATCAGCAGTTTCTGAAATACTCAGACCAGCCCTTCTGGCACCAACAAACATGCCACATTCAAAGGCACTCAAATCACCTTTCTTCCCCATAGTGATGCTCGGTTTGAACTGCAGGAGATTGTCTTGACCATGTCTACATGCCTAAATGCACTGAGTTGCCGCCATGTGATTGGCTGGTTAGAAATTAAGTGTTAACGAGCAGTTGGACAGGTGTACCTAATAAAGTGGCCGGTGAGTGTATGTCCCCCATAGACAACTATGACGCATGGGCTTGGTATGGTGAGAGCAACAAGCATTCACCGTTCCGAGCCTTAACTGCAAAAAGATAGAGCCTGCTCGATCTTGGGCCGTATCGACGGCTGTGTGGCTACTATTTTCTATGGAGAGGGGCGGGGGCAAACAGTGCTCACCCCTCCTCCTCTCCCATGTGCCAATGTGTGCCAGCCAATGGGGGCCATAAAAGAAGCTTTGCAGGGGTCAATATATTAGATCCACGATTGTGTGCAATTATACTGCTGACCCCGAGTCAGGAACTGGCGAGGGCTATAGCTAATGTTACAACGGAGGAAGTCTGAAGCCTCGACCAGTCCATGCCCCTTGGTGTAAAGTTGCAGAAGCGGGGCAGGTGAAATTCCTAGCCATGTGCCAGAAATTGTGTTTTTATCAATGCTTATTCTGGTGTATATATCCCCTAGATCTGAAAGTTGTTAAGTTACTGGACAACATACTGGACAGGTTAACTTAAATACTAAATGGAATGGTTCATTTTAGAGATGTGTGCCGGTCCTAGAGCTAGCGGACCCTTTTATTGAGGCTAGCCACAGACTAGTGTGGACTGAAAAACTTGACTGCAATATCTAAGAATGTCCTAATATAGGCAACCTCCACTAAAAATAAGTTATTAAAAGTTAATCCATACATTATATATGTAAATAAATAAAAAGTAACAAGCGATTATACAGCTACATGATTTTAAAAAAAAAATGGAAAGGCCACGTAAGAAAGAAAGACTTGAAACAAAATATAGGAGTACTCACCGAAATATAGGAGTGTGTCCAGACTTTGGTTTATTCCATGTAAAATGTGAAGGAACAGACAAAAACTGATCATTGGAGGAGTCCTTCTTAAGTAGATGGGGGGAACCTGAATTATCATCTGTAGGCGTCTCACGGGTTGGAGATAAATTACCTTGATCGTCAGCAGAATGATCAACTTTTCCAAGCAATGTGGCACTTTGGTCTTCTGAGGTTTTTCTTGTTTTTAGGGGTACAGCAGTCTCCTGGAAGCACTGGGCTGGAGAAGCACTAGGAACAGAAGTATATGACAAACTGATCCAGGTATCTTCTGTGATACTTCCCCTGGGTGATGGACTTGGTGATGGTGTAGGAGAGTGATGAGGGGAAGCAGGACTTTGATAGCAGATATCTGCACTGGAGTGTCGTCTCTTTCCACAGGGAGAAGTAGGCCTGGATGAAGGCCTAGATGTAGGCCGTGGACTTAGCCAGTTCTCATCTGTAATGCTATTTCTGGGAGAGTGGCATGGGGATTGCCTGGGTGATAGAGACGTACCATAGCCCAACTGCTGCCACGTTTCATCCCCTGGAAAGCCTCTAGGGGAACAGCTAGGAGATGCTAATGGCGATCCCAAAGTGAACCGTGCTGCTGCCTCATTGAGCTCTGATTCAACATCATCATAGGTGTGTGAAATAGACTCACAAGATGATGCATCGGAGAACCAGCTCCTGGAGGAAATGCTGCTTCCAGGGCTTGGACTTAATGATGGTTCTCTATAAAAGGGCTCAAGATGTAAGTGGAGGTGGTCACGGGATGGTCTTTCACTGTAGTCACTTTCAGAACAGTTATTGTGGAGTTCCTCTGTGGTTTCAATATCCTGCTGGCAGTTAGGGGAAATTGATGTAATCTGAATACTGGGACACTCAAAAGGCTTTGGACCTCCGCTTGGACTGTACTTAGAATCCTGCATTTCATTTGAGCCATAAGTTTTATAACCTTGAAAGCGAGAAGAGGGAGAACGAATGGAGCACGGATGCGGAGGTCCATGCTGCGTGAAGGAAATGGGTTGGTTCACTGCTGGTAACTGATGGTCTACATTGAAGATAAAAAATGACGCACTGTCATCAGGCTGAAGATCTGTAAGGAAAGAGAGAAATGCAATTACTTTAACCAAAAGACAATTTTTTTTTTGTAAACACAGTAAATAACCAAGCCAAAAGGTTAAAATAATCTAAACTATCCTATGCTTGTGCTGTTATTTTCCATAGTGAAAAAAATTGAGGTCACTTATCTTCCATTCATACAACTCCGTATACATATAAAATGCTGTTAATGTTGTGTCCTGCTCTTGTCCAACATGGTTCTCTCCCTTCAATCTACAGATTTCTCTGATTTTTTTTTGATAGATGCCCCCCTACTGCTCAGTTACTGCTTTTCCAACAATCCAGTTTTTGTTTTCATTTACTCCAACCCACCCCCTTTTTTCCCATTCCACTGGTCTCCTATTCTGTTATGGAGCGCACCTACATTGCAGCAGATGGCTGGCAAAATTCCCTTGACCTTCTCCCATGACTGCTCCCTAGGGTATCACCACTTGCCGACATATTTTGCCATGTTCTACATCCACAGGGATCTCTGCCTGGGATATGTTCCAACTTTTCTAAGTTTGGATTACTTCTTCTAATTAAATTTTTGTCTGACTGGGTTATCCCGGCCCAGTTTCCTCATGACTACTATTTATATTGCTTTTTGTGTTGACTTTGGTCTTCCATCACTATCTGTTTCCTAACTTCATGGGCACACATGCTTCGGATATATATCTGGAAAGGTCGCTCAGATTTCTCTTGCATACATATCCAGCGATCCTACATGTCATATTACAGGGAATCTGTTGTTAGCAGTCAATTTTGGAAGGTAAACTGTATGATATGTATGATGAGACTTCCACATGGAGTCTCATCATCTTTTCTATTACTCCAATACAGTTCACACTAGACTCAGCTTGCGTTTTCCAAACTGAGACCGGTGATCGCTTTGCTGTCTACAGAGTTGCTAAGTAGAAAGACGAACATACATAGTGCAGACCATTCGAACAGTCATTAAAAATAAATTTATTCTTATACTCAAGTGCTAAAATGCACATATAATCAATATGAAAACGGCACATAAAAATTCCAAACACCAGCAAACCTCCCAGCAAAATAAATTTTGACAATGCATATAGATTTTAATCAGAGTAGAAGAAATTTATAGACCTTTCATTAACAACTTTGCAACCGAGGACGAACTATATCGTCCTCGAGCTGCGAAGGGTGTATGGTGAGAGCTCATGAGCTGACGCCTGTCTGTTACTGCCGCGGTCGGTGCTGGCAGAACGAGACGGGAAGCCAGCTGTATGATGGGGCGGGGGGACGGATGCACAACGGGGCGGTGAGCCCACTTTATGACGGGGCGGGGCGCCGGATGCACAACGGGACT